>NC_087203.1:8726281-8758781 GCF_015104395.2 Macrobrachium nipponense
ACAGATAAAAGAAAGACATGGCTTATAGAACTACAACAAAGTCAGTCTGAAGAATATTTCTCTATAAAAAAAAAAAAAAAAAACAACTATAGACGTTATAAATGTAAAAGTGAAAATACACGGAATTCTGAACAGCATTCAGGGTACAATTGTACATCCTGAAAATAACAACGAACCAATTGCAAAGAATATGCTATTAGATAGTTGAAATAAATTTTGAATATCAAGATATATCTAAAATTTAAAGTCACTACAGTGATAAATTGTAATAAATATGGGGCACACACATACACACACACACACACAATGTAGAAATGACCCTGTATGTGCTTTTCGTAGATCTAACAAACATGTCGCACAATGGAAGTGCAGTACACCGAAGTGTGTAAATAGTGGGCAAGATCATCATGCAAGAAAATATGGCAAGAAAGAATAGGGATGTCTATAAAAGAGGCCAAATTATAATTGAAAGTATATATATATATATATATATATATATATATATATATATATATATATATATATATATATATATATATATATATATGGGAGTGTTCTCTCCAAATACCTCGTTTCATTTTCAATTTCCGGTCCAACATCCACATCATTTGTAGCTGTTTCTTTATTTTTTTTCATTTAAGACACTTTTTGTAAACCATTAATTTCATCTTGAGATTTATTTTTCAGTGTTTTTTGTCAATTCTATCTGATTATGTTTTTATTACTTTATTGTTATTGTAACAAAAACATTGTTGCTATCAAAGAATATCTAAGTTTCTTAGCAGGATCCTGAATTCTTCTTACTTTCAATTATAATTTGGCCTCTTTTATAGACATCCCTATTCTTTCTTGTCATATTTTCTATGAAGTCATTCAGCGCTGGGACGGGAAGTTAATTAAAAGCTTACAAAGAGGTAACAGGAGGAAAACCTCGCAGTTGCACTATGAAACAATTATTAGAAGAGGGTAACAAGTAAAATAGGAGAAAGACTATGAATGGAGGTACAGTAAAAGATGGAAAACTGGGCTCCAGTGGCCGAGGGGCGGGAGGGATGCTTTAGGTAACCTTTAGTAATGCCTACAGTTGTAACGGGCGTGGGGTGCACTGACAGCACTAATCCCCCACAGGGTAAAAAAAAATCTTATCGTGTCTGTTAAAAACTACCCTTTATGCTTTGGTTATTATTGATTTGGATATCTGCTTCCCATAGATTTTACTATTATCTCAGGAGATAAAGGTATTTTCTTAGCTTGCTTTTCTTCATGTTCTTTCTTCATATCTCTTGTCTTTGGTTTAACTCTCTCTCTCTCGCGTCTCTCCTCTCTCTCTCTCTCTCTGTATATACATGCATATATATATATATTAAGATATATTATATATATATAGTATATATAATAGAATATAATATATATATGCAATTATATATAATATATATATATAATATATATATATATATATATATATATGTATATATATTAGAATATATATATATATATATATATAATATATACATATATATATATATATATAAGATATTATATAAATATAAATAATAATATATATATTATATATATTATTGTATAGATACAGATAGAGAGAGAGAGAGAGAGAGAGAGAGAGAGAGAATTAAACCAAAGACAAGAGATATGAAGAAAGAACATGAAGAAAAACAAGCTAAGAACATACCTTTATCTCCTGAAATAATAGTAAAATCTATGGAAGCAGATATCCAAATCAATAATAACAAAAGCATAAAGGGTAGTTTAACAAACACGATGAGATGTTTTTTTTTTTTACCCTGTGGGGGATTAGTGCTGTCAGTGCACCCCACGCCCCGTACACTGTAGGCATTACTAAAGGTTCTTAAAGCATCCCTTCCGCCCCTCGCTGGAGCCCTTTTCATTCTTTTACTGTACCTCCATTCATAGTCTTTCTCCTATTTTACTTGTCACCCTCTTCTAATAATTGTTTCATAGTGCAACTGCGAGGTTTTCCTCCTGTTACCTCTTTGTAAGCTTTTAATTAATTTTCCGTCCAGCGTTGAATGACTTCATAGGTCCCAGCACTTGGCTTTTGGCCTAGATTCTATATTCCAATTCCTATTAGTTATTTTATGCAATATAGAAAAAAGGAACAACTGATTTGTGCATTGAACACTTAATATATTACAAAGAAAAACAAATAAATGTCGTGAGTAAATTATTATTATACAATGGAACATAAATGGTCAACAAACCAGATTACACAAGGAGAAATACAACGATTGCTAAGAGATTGGACCGGCGATATTATGTTTACAATATGTCAACGGATCAGTATCAACAATAGGTCGCAGTGTACCTTAGCATCTAAATCGAGAGAGGAAGGAAATTTAGGAAGAGTCAAATATGTACATAACAAAGTAGTTTTTGGCAGAATACAGTAAAAATGACTGACTTGCAAATAACAGGTATTAAAATATGAATAAAAATTATTATCATATAATTTATATCTTATACAACCAACCTAATGAAAAATACAAGATTGATAAACATAATTAATTACTTAACAATGCTAAAGAACCAACATTAATAGTAGTGAATTTTAATGTTCACAACCCACTGTGGGTATATAAATGTACAAACCGAAATAGAGCATGGAGTAGAATAGAATAATTCATGGATTCAAATGATATATGCCGTATAAATTATGAAGCGAACATTCATTAAAAAACACATGGATCATTTTCCACAGGAGACTTACTGTAGTTTGTGCATCAAGTATGTTGGACAGATCAGTTTGGATTGCAGTTGATGACTTGTACACCAGTGATGATTTCCCTATAATTATAATTCATTTGTTACAACGTGATCCTGCCAAACATGTCACCAATTATAAGATTTAGTAAGTAGATTGGGAACGATAGGAATTTCGCACAAAAAATAATATAGAATTGATAACAATAAATTAAAAAAATAGAATATATGGATGATAATAAAACGTAATATGAAAGAGTTGGAATACGCTCTCTTGAAGCAATAAATATGCTCCTTGAGGTAACCATGTTTGTTTTCAGATGATTTGCGACTTAGCACCTATGACAAAATCATACTGATTACAGCTTTATGATCATTTATGGATTCTAAATTTATTTCGCGATGAAATAAATGGCGAAATGCTAAAATAATTACCATCACAAAACCTGGAAAACTCCCAGCACAATGTGCTGGGAACCTTTAACAAGTTGAATGTCCAAATTACTAGAGAAAAATCTTTAACTTTACACATTCGAGAAAATAAAAGTTTGACTCCTACTCAATTCAGGTTATAATGTAATAATCTACATTAGGTTCTCTTGTGTATCTTAGAAGACCACATACGTAAAACATTCAACAATATATTGCTATAGCTGTCTTTTTTAGCATTCAAAAGGCATACGTACTACATGGAGGTATGGAATATAAAAAACATTATATAAAAATAGCATCCGTGGGCATCTATTTAAATTTATCCAAAAGTTTCTGACAACAATTTTCAGGTGAGAATTGATGATGCTTTGTTAAAAACATTTTCACTTAAAAATGGTGTTCCACAGGGTAACATTCTTAGTGGCACACTGTTCACTTTAGCATTAGATGACATCCGTAATAATCTACCTATTGGAATTATTAGTAACCTGTATACGGATGATTTTTCCACATAATATTCAGCATCTCACACAAAACAGGCATACGAATCATTGATAAAACTATGCTCAAAATAGATGAATGGGCCGTATCTGTAGGCTTTCAATAATTTTCTAAAGATAAAACTCAAGCAGTCGAAGAAAGGTGAAGAAATAAATATAAAAATCAGAAATCGTAGTATACCAACTGGCAAAACAGCAAAACATTTAGGATTAATATTGGATACTCACTTAAATTGGAAAACTCAAATAACATCCATGAAATAAAAATGTAAATGAACATTAAATCTAATTAAAAACTATCCAACATAAAACTACCCAACATTATTTGTGGAACCGTTAGACACTTTAATATACTGTTAGCTTAAGAGCTAGCCCTACAAAAGGTTTGACTGCTTGGTATGGTAGAGGTACCCAACCTGACTACAAAAATCTTTGTCTTAAGTGCAGCTTCTGGTTTTATGTGATGTGGCACTACGAGCCTGGTAATCACATTGTTTCATTAGGAATGTATCACTTTACTAATCAGCAACTTAAGACATTTTTGTTCTTATTTTGGTGGGAAGATCACTTAAGACAAACACTAATTAGTACTAATTAAGGCTTTTATTTGACAATCGAAGTTACATCACTGTTATCACCTACAAAATGTTAAACAAGCTCTAAATATCTAAAATGACTAACGTAAGACAACATTCTCTGGTGGAAAGGTAATTTAAGACAAGCTCAAGGTTACCGCTGGGTGGTTATTACTAATTAGTGGTTTTAATTGACGTATGAGCTACAGCACCGCAGCCACCTGGAAAAAGTTAAGTATAAGTCATACATCCATAATATCTGACTTAAGACAAAATTTTCTGGTGGAATGGGTCATTTAGTACAAGGTCAAGGTCATCACTGTATGATTTTCCAGACGTAAGTGTAAATGTTTTGCAAGACTAGACTGCCCTAATTTTGATTAGGGTTAAAGTAGCTAAGGGCTGAATGTTTATGTTGGTAGAAGAAATTCATAATGTCTCCATGAAAAAACTAATCTTCATCTGAGGGATGACAAGGTATCTTCATCTGAGGAGCTGGGGTTAAAATCAGCCAGGTCATCTTCATCATCCATATAGTTTTCAATCTTGCCCTCATTTGGCTCAAGAGATTCATGCATTTGATCCACCTCGAACTACACAGGTTCATATGCATCCCCATTTAGTAGCCATCCATCTTTTGCCATTGGATCATGATGTATACAATTGGCGTCCTTACCCTCAAATGTTTGAAGGAATGCCTGGAAATGAGGAACTTCAAATGCCAATACCAAGATAGGGTGCAAACACTTGCATCGATTGAAGGCACTTTGAAGAAGGCCATTTTTGTGTGAAATGGGCTAAGCATAATGAAAATGTCACCGAATCTTGGTAAGTCGGTGATATTTGCATTGCTGGGTGAAATTCAATTTGTACTGCTAGAGTTGTAATTCAGACGGAACGAAAATTTTTTGGTCACAAGTACAATCAGCACTGGGGTTCTACATCTGTATCACCAAGTATAGGAACACTGTGATCAAACTTGTTGAGGAGCACATAGGCAAGTAGCAAAGGTCTGGATGGTTTACATTGATTTCATTCATAACTACCACATTTTAGAACGAGCAATTCGAACAAATGATATTGATTTCTTCACCCACCCCCTTACTTCAGTGATTGCTCTGTTTTTATGATGAATCATGTCAACTATTCATGCTGGCTCACAAAATTCCAACTAAAATTGGTAAACATGGATCACACACACCCAGGACTACGTTCCATCTTAAAGAATGGTGCATTAACTATCAAGAGGGCTAGGGAATCATTCAGTAGAAGTCCAGTTGACTTTACACTAGAGCAGACTGTAAATGCTGATGCTGCATCAAGAAGTTGGGTTTGCCATCTGTTACGAACAACTACAGAGCCTGCCTTAGTTAGATGTTGACAAAGTCTGCTAGAGCTACAATCCTTTGCATAGCACAAGAAACGGTTGGGGTATATAAAGCTGAAGACTCCACTGCTGAACTTCGTCCAGACTGCATCAAGAGGGACTCGATTGCCTTACAGAAAGAAGTTGCTCAGATAGAAAATTCCTGCAATCCTTTCCAGATGGAGGAGACACGTGAAAAGCTCTTTAAAATCAGCACCAGGGAAGCAAAAACAACATCGTTTGCTTGCTGTGAGTGAGGAGACAGGTGAGACATCAGAAATTCATTGCTGATTGCAAAGACCCATCTCAATTTAAATGTCCAATAAAGGAGGTATTTGTTGGCTTCAAAGAAAATGGTAAAAGAAACAACAAAATGTCAAACAAACGCAATGAGACTTTGGTTTGTACTTGTGATCTTATTGGATATTTTGTCATCTTGGCACATAGGCTTTGGTTTGTACTTGTGATCTTATTGGATATTTTGTCATCTTGGCATGCCAGAAGAAACTTGACTTGGAACACGTCTTCACTTATCCCAGACCCCAGTTCCTCTCTGAATGTGCTGCACAGATGGCACGATGGTGAAGACAAACAGGAGTAGCCTCTTAAAACTTCTGGAAATCTAAAGTTCCACCAGCTGTGCCTGACCCTATTGATGCCTATGTCATAGATGGCATTTATCTACTTCATCTTCTTCCGCAACACATCCCAGCAACATATGGGGCCTTGGCTACAGGAATTTTAAGACGTCACTTCCTTTACTATCTTGAGGGTTCACCTAGTGTTTGCTTTGTACCTTGTGCCATCCATAACATACAGTGAAAGGGCACCAAGAGGCGTGGTTGTCATTGAAGAAAGGGAGTACTTCATAACTGCTCCAGAACAGCGCAGACCAAGAGATATCAAGAGAACCTGAAATCAAGGTCATTCAATGAACAGGTAATTACAATTATGTAACTCTGCTGTTAAATAAAAGCCTTAATTATTAATAATTAGTGGTTGCCTTAAGTTAGCTTCCAACTAAAAAAAACTGTCTTAAATTGCTGATTTGTAATAAGTGATACATTCGTAATGAAACAATGTGATACCCAGCCTTGTAGTGCTACATCAATCAAAAATTGATTAGAGGCAGTAATTAAAAGCCTCCTTGGCCATGCCCACCAGAAGCTGCACTTAAGAGAAAGATTTCTGTAGTTAGGTAGGGTACGTCTACCATACCAAACAGGCAAATCTTTTGTAGGGCACATGTCAAATAAATCTCAGCAAGTCTTAGGCTATGTATATGTCAACAGTGCTGTCTACCATTGATTAAGGAAGGGAAACATATGGCTCAGCATCAAGCAACGCTGAAAACATTAGATCCTTTCTACAACGAAGACCTAAGAATATGTTCAGGAGCCTTTAGATCATCCTTTAGATCATCATCAAACTCATATTTGTAAGTTAAATGTAGTGAACCCACTCTCTTTCCATAGAGAATTAGTAACAGTGAAGAGTGCCCTGAGATTTCCGACAAATGATTAACCAACCAAAAAAGTATTTGAATTAACAGATTTATTTATGAACAATCATTCGCTACCTTTTCCAGGTAAAACTAAAAGATTGTTTAAGTAACTGAATATATAAATATACAGTTACCTTCAGTATTAGAATGATCTTCTTGGACTATGGATGAAATTAGACTTTGCACGTACTTAAAATATTTATCAAAAAGTTACTCAAACACCCCATAGTACCATAGACGAAATATAACAGAGCATATAAGCCGAAAAGGTCCACATCACGCATTATACACAGACAGATCTAAATGAAAGGATAGAGTGAGATATGCTGCAGTATCCCAAAACAAAGTATCGGATTTTTTCTACTGGATAATGCCCCAGTTTTTTAGTTGAGTTTTGTGCAATAGCATTAAAAATAATCAAAGAAACATAGTTCTATAATTTTGGGAATTCTAGTAACTCGAGAAATGCTATAGAAGCTATTCATAATTACAAACGAAAAATAATATTGTACAGCAAGTTAACTTTACTCCATATAATTTATACGTATAACAACGGGAAATCTATAGCAACAGGTTGGATCCCTGACCATACAGTGATCAAAGGAAATAAAGATGCTGATACAGGAGCAAAAGAAGCAACCCACATGACAAGATCAAATTTAAATATCCCTCTTAATGATTATATAATACACAAAAATAAGTTTTATATAAAAAAAAAACACACACACAGTGACTTCTAACGAATAATCCACACAGCCCTGCTCCTTAATGCTCTGAATGTGAAGTAATGATAATTAAACATTTATTGTGTGAATGTCCAAAATATAATCAGCTGCAAACATTAAGTTTTGGTAATAATTTGACCGATGAAATTTTTTCAGGAACTACATTTGTAATTAATCCAAAATAAAAGTTTTTGAAAAATTATAACGTGACAAAATAAATGAATATTTATGGATAAAAAAAACAAATCCTTCTGGTCAATCGTGTTAGAGCTGATAATCGGCTCAGTGGTCTGGTAAAGCTATGTTAATAATAATAATAATAATAATAATAATAATAATAATAATAATAATAATACAGTAGGAGACCCTCTTTCAAACTAGTTTTGTTAAAAGTTATTGCTGCTTCAGCGGCGTTAATTTTGTAAAGGTTCTTCTCAATATTTCTAATTGCGGTCTTCTCCGAGTTACTAAGAAGGATGAGTAATGCACCAATGAAAGTCATAATCAAGGTAAAGTCAGTAATATAGGAGTTTATGCTTATATTTAGTATAATGACTTATCTGGAGGTTGTATAATATTAATATAGGTTTCTTATCGCAACTCTTCATCTGGTTCTTCCAGACTTCATCTAGGTAGAGGGTGGGTGAGGGAACCTTGGTGTAGGTGTAGTGCGTGTGCTTTACATTGCAAGAGTTCAGTGGGGCAGAGGGGTCTCCAGCCTGCTGAATTCTTGTTGTCTGAGAGGGTCGAGCTGGTCGCCTATTGGTTGTTAGGGGCCGGCCAGTTTCAAGCTAGTCTCAAGACCTGATGATACCGTTGTTGCACTCTGGGTGATCTGCGGTGTGTGTAACGTCACTGTGGGCCGAATTCTGATTGGTCGACAGGTGTATGATGTCACCATGGGCCGAATTTTGAGTGGCCGGCAGCCAAGGCTGGCATTATGGTACGGCACGGTACGGTTGATATTTAGCCCATGTGCACAGTACATAATTATGGTACGATAATTTTACCATACCGTACCTTACCTTAGGCTTGGGTATATCACATAGCAATTGCTGCTAATGCAAATTTGGCCGTTTCAGTAACTTCAATAATATATTACTAAGGTACTCTATATTTCAGTTTGTAATATACTATGAATATGTATATGTGTGTGTGTGTAATTCCTTAATTAAAATGTGTATGTCTGTGCCTAATTCTTGAAGTAACATGTTACAGAACTTCACAGCATCAGTCAGGAATATAATCCCATACTGTCCATTCTGGACAGCCTTCCTCCACTCTGCTTGACTATGAACGTGTCTGTTTCCCACTGCAAAGTACCGATCATGTGTTACGCGAATCATTCATGTACAATATTATAATACTATCATCATCATTATTATGATCATTGCAACATCTGAACATATAGAATCATACATATAAAGTCCCTTTGCTAATTTACACCTGTTAAAATTAAAATGTTAATAAAGAAGAGATTTTACTGATGCAGATTGAGTTAGCTTATGGTATGATAAAGGTACAGAATTACTGTATGCTATATTTACTGCACTATACTGTACATGAAAATTATTGAGGGTACGGTACAAAATTAAGGTATGGTATTTTAGCTTGGTACAAAGTACAGAAAAACATTCCAAACCGTATCGTACTACCAGCCTTGCCGACAGCTGAGTGACGTCACTACTGGTATTATTTTTATTTTCTCTTCCAGGATTGTCATTTTTGGTATCATTCTGCCGTGGTATGGTGGTATTCATTCGCAGATTTATGGGTAGGAGTGGTGCTCAAAGAAGGGTTTTGTTTTTGAATGAGGATTGCCTCAAGTAGGTGAAGGGGTCATAAGTCTGGTGCTCTGCAGATTATTCGCATATTTTGAATACTGTCTTAGGATATGGCTTGATTGTATCTAGTTAGGGCATGGCACAAGATCATCTTTGTAAGACGCATTGAGTTACACCAATATAGGTGCCAGGACATCTACTGACGGGGCATGTAAAGTGGTTGACTACATTCATCTGTTTGAGATGGTTACATGTAGATGGGGAGGGGTATTTGTCTTTATCATGTCTCTCGTCCATTTACCTCAATTTTGACTTCCATAGGTGCGTTACTTACCTGTCTTAGTAACTCAGAGAAGGCCGCAATTAGATAGATATAGAATGCTACACAATAATAATAGTAATTGGTCCACACCTCCTGTGCGGCGCTCGGTGCTGGTCGCCGTTGGAAGTAGGAAGGTTTCCTATATACTATTAAGCAAGGGCTTCTTACCAATATGCACAGCTTCCAGGAGTAACAGACAGCAGTGATCTAGAGCTTGATCAATGATTTCAAAATATTTTTGCAGCTTGTCGTGAGATCCTCTGATTATGGCAGTCCTGGCATGGCTGAATATTGCTCCCTCCTGGGCGTGGCAGGAAGTTCATTTCGAAAGGCACATCATGGTCATACCGATGTAGGTGCCAGGCATCCTTGGAAGGAGCATGAGTACCAGTACACCACGCTGGTCTTCTTCAAGGGGTCCTGCTGCGTAGGGGGGCTGGATTATTCTTCACCATCAGGATGCTGGTTTTTCTACTTTTATAGTAAATGATCAGATGGATTATCTTATCAGAATTGGTAGGGCAGACGTTTTCTTTAATGATCTTCTTTGTAAAAAAAAAGTCAGACCTCTTCAGGGGTGTCAGGTGTGGTTCCTGCTGGTATCAGCTTTCAATGTTCCTTCAGATAGACTTTTCTATTTCTTGAGTGGGGTGGCTGTTATCAATGAGGATCTGTGCAGCTTGCTCTAGATCGTCGTGAGTGTCATTCCAGGAGGAGCAGTGTGAGAGGGCTCATCTAACATAAACACTGATTGTGGAGCGCTTGTACCTCTTGGGTCACTCACATGCCCTATTGATTTTGTGAAGACTTTGGTGGTCACCTGGTTATCACTTCCTTCAGCGTGTTCAACTGTGAAATATAGGCTACCATGCGGACGGAAGGCTTTCCTCAGTGCCTCGATTTCTTTACAGGAATTAGCCACAACAGTGTTGTCAATATACCTCAAGTACATTTTTGGGGGAGCCCATCGCCACACCATTGATCTGGGTGAACATAGTTCCACGGTGGTTGGGGAAGGGGGCATTTTTGGTACATATTTCAAGCAGGGCACGGAGGGCATGTTCAGAGATGTAGAGCACAGGTGTGGAGGGGGGCCTATACACTCTATCCAGGATCATTTAGATTCTTTCATCCACAGGGATGTTGGTGAAGGACTCCACGTCCATAGAAGTGATGGCACCTTCGGTGGGGATAGTTCTAAGGGCCTCAAAGAATTTGGTCAAAGACTTCAGGCTGAATCCTGCCGGGATATAGGGGGTCAAGATGGCATTCAGCTTCTTGGCTAGCTGATACGTCGGAGGAGGAATCTGGATGATAATAGGGTGCAGAGGGTTGCCTGCTTTATGGGTCTTAATGCTCTCATAAATGTATCTCAAATTATAGTCGACGGCAATTGGTGGAAGGTGGCATGCATCAGAGTTGGCGTTGACAGTCGCTATGGTCTTGATTGCCTCTTGCATGATCTCATTGATAGGGTTATTTGTGATTCTCCGGAATTTGTTACTTTCAGCCAGGATGTCATTCAGCTTCTGGTGGTATTCCTTAGTGCTGATTAATACAAAGTTGGCGGTCTTATCAGCTCTCCGTACGCTGATCCCTTTTATGTCCTTGATCTGCTTGGCTGCATCCCCAAGGCACCAATGACAATACTGCTTCTGTAGTCTCCCTGGTCAGTGAGGTCCTCGGCAAGTAGAAGGGATTGAAGGGCACCCGGCGCCCATGGTCTTTGATTGGGAGATATAACCAGAGTTGAGGCCCATTCTCAAAATTTCGTTTTCTTCTGGTGTCGGGTTGTAGGAGGTCAATTGTTATTACATCTCCCGACTAAATTCTGGTGAATTACAAAAAATCCTATCGACAAGATCAAGCGAGAGGCAAACAAGATCATAGAGACTGTCAACGCTGCCTCTAATGCATGCCACCTCCCGCTGATTACCGGCGACTATAATTTGGGATACATTTATGGGAACATTAAGACCCATAAAGCAGGCAACCCTCTGCACCCTACCAATAGCCAGATTCCTGCTCCGATGTATCAGCTAGCCAAGAAGCTGAATGCCATCTTGACCACTTACATCTCAGCAGGGTTCAGCTTGAAGTCATTGACTGAATTCTCAGAGGGCCTTAGAACTACCCCTGCTGAAGGTGTCATCACTTCTATGGACGTGGAGTCCTTCTTCACAATCGTCCCCGTGGATGAAACGATCCAAATGATCCTGGATAAAGTGTATAGGGACCCCTCCACGCCTGTTCTGAACACCCCTGAACATCCCCTCCTCACCCTGCTTGAAATTTGTACCAAGAAGACCCCCTTCACTGACCATTGTGGTCATATGTTCACCCAGGTTGATGGTGTGGTGATGGGCTCACCACTCGGAGTCTTGTTCGCCAATTGCAACATAGGAACTGTTGAGTGGAGAGTCTTTGAAAGCAACAACCAGCCGAAAATGTACGTGAGGTATATCAAGGACAATGTCGTGGCTAATACCTATGAAGAATAATTCCCGGGAAGAAATCGAGGCACTGAGGCATGTCTTCCATCAGCATAGCAGCCTCCATTTCACAGTTGAACACAGCAAAGACAGCTGCCTTCCCTTCCTTGATGTCCTCATCGAAGGAAGGGATACCCAGTTCACCACCAAATCCTTCACAAAACCAATGAACATGGGAGAGTGAGTGCTCCAATAGGTACAAGCACTCCACAATCAATGCTTATGCTAGAAGAGCCCTCTCACACTGCTCCTCCTGGGATTACACTCACGACAAACTAGAGTGGGCTGTCCAGATTATCATTGATAATGGCCACCCCAGTCAATAAATAGAAAAGCCTAATAATTATTATTATTATTATTGCTATTATTATTATTTTCATTATTATTACTATTATTATTATTGATTCTGCTAAGGCTACAAGTAAATTATGATTGGTCTGCTCGTCCTGTATGGCACTCGGTGCTGGTCACCTGTTGGCCGCTGGAAGGAGGGTTTCCTATGTAGTATTCAGGAAGGGAGTCTCCTTACCAATTTGCACGGGCTTCCAGGAGTCGTAGGCATCGGTGGTCGGGAGCTTGATCGATGATTTAGAAATTTGTACAGTGTCTTGTCGGGAGGTCCTCTGATTATGGGCAGTCCTGGCATGGTTGAATATTGTTCCCTCTTGGGCGTAGCAGGAAATTCTTTTTGAAAGGCGCATCCTTGTCATTAAAGATAACGTCTGCCCTACCAATTATGATAAGACGATCCATTTGATAATTTACTATAAAAGTAGAAAAACCAGCGGCCTCGTGATGAAGAAAAATTCAGCCCACCTACACAGCAGGACCCCTTGAAGATGACCAACATGGTGTACCGCTACTCATGCTCCGTCCAAGAATGTCTGGCACCTACATCGGTATGGCAAAATAACAAGGACTGAAGGGATAAAGCTACCAGATGGGAGCAACATCAAACACATAGATGAGACAGGATACAAATACCTGGGAATAATGGAAGGAGGGGATATAAAACACCAAGAGATGAAGGACATGATTAGGAAAGAATATATGCAGAGACTCAAGGTGATACTCAAGTCAAAACTCAACGCAGGAAATATAATAAAAGCCATAAACACATGGTCAGTCCCAGTAATCAGATACAGTGCAGGAATAGTGGAATGAATGAAGACAGAACTCCGGAACATAGACCAGAAAACTAGGAAACATATGACAATACACAAAGCACTACACCCAAGAGCAAATACGGACAGACTATACATAACACGTGAGGAAGGAGGGAGAGGACTACTAAGCATAGAGGATTGCATCAACATCGAGAACAGAGCACTGCGGCAATATCTGAAAACCAGTGAAGACGAGTGGCTCGAGAGTGCATGGGAAGAAGGACTGATAAAAGTAGACGAAGACCCACAAATATACAGAAACAGGAGAATGACAAACAGAACAGAGGAATGGCACAACAAACCAATGCACGGACAATACATGAGACAGACTAAAGAACTGGCCAGCGATGACACATGGCAATGGTTACAGAGGGGAGAGCTCAAGAAGGAAACTGATGGAATGATAACATCGGCACAAGATCAGGCCCTAAGAACCAGATATATCCAAAGAACGATAGATGGAAATAACATCTCTCCCATATATAGGAAGTGCAATACGAAAAATGAGACCATAAACCACATAGCAAGCGAATGTCCGGCACTAGCACAGAACCAGTACAAAAAGAGGCATGATTCAGTGGCAAAAGCCCTCCACTGGAGCCTGTGCAAGAAACACCAGCTACCTTGCAGTAATAAGTGGTACGAGCACCAACCTGAAGTAGTGATAGAAACCGATCAGGCAAAGATCCTCTGGGACTATGGTATCAGAACAGATAGGGTGATACATGCAAATAGACCAGACGTGACGTTGATTGACAAAATCAAGAAGAAAGTATCACTCATTGATGTCGCAATACCATGGGACACCAGAGTTGAAGAGAAAGAAAGGGAAAAAATGGATAAGTATCAAGACCTAAAAATAGAAATAAGAAGGATATGGGATATGCCAGTGGAAATTGTACTCATAATCATAGGAACACTAGGCACGATCCCAAGATCCCTGAAAAAGAATCTGGAAAAACTAGAGGCCGAAGTAGCTCCAGGACTCATGCAGAAGAGTGTGATCCTAGAAACGGCGCACATTGTAAGAAGAGTGATGGACTCCTAAGGAGGCAGGATGCATCCCGGAACCCCACACTATAAATACCACCCAGTCGATTTGGAGGACTGTGATAAAAAAAACAAAATAGAATGCAAAGCAGTCATCAAGTAGCTACGAAAAAAGCCTGATATATATATATATATATATATATATATATATATATATATATTTATTATAGATATACCCTATATATATATATCTATATATATATATATATATATATATATACTATATAGATATATATATATATATATATATATATATATACATATATCTATATATGATATATATAATCATATATTATATAATTATAATATATATCATATATCAATATATATATATTATATATATTAGATATATAATATTATAGATATAATATATAATATATATTATATATATATATATATACTCTCTAATATATATATAGATATATCTATAATTGTCTATATAGATATTATATTATACAAATACTTTACTATATATATATATATATATAATATAAATAATATATATATATTATAATATATATTAGATAGATATAATAATATAGATATAATATATAATATCTATATAATATATATATATAGTATATATATATATCCTATATATAGCATTAATATATATATATAAGATATATAATATATATAATAATATATATAATATATTAATATATATTATCTATTATATCGATATATAATAGAATATATAGATATAGTTATATAATAATATATAATATATATTATTATATATAATATCTATATATATGTATATATATCTATATCTATATATTCTTATAGAATTATCTATTATCGAGTATATATAATATTATATTATAATATATAATATAGATCTATATATATATATACTATATATATATATATATATATATATAAAAAATATAGATATATATAGATCTAATATTTTATATTATATACATATATATATCTAGTAAAATAATATTATATATATATTATACATTATATATATAATATATATTATATATATATATATATATGAATATATATATATAAGATATAACATAAAATAGAGATATATAAGTAGTAATATATAGTATTATATAGATATATATAGCGAATATCTATATTTAAGATATTAATAATTATATATTAGATAATATTATATTAATATATATTATATATTATTATAAATAATATTATTATATATAAGAATATATGGTATATATAAATAATTATAAGATATATGATATATAATTATATATATATATATATATATATCTATATATATATATCTTTATATTATATCTTAAATTATTTATTATCTATATTATAGATTATAATTATATAATATATTTATTATTTATATACATATAATAGTTAATAATATATTATAATTATCTTATATATATATATATATTATATATCTATATAAATTATATAAATATATATAATATATATATATAGCTATTAGATATATTATATTATATATATTATATTCTATATATATATATATATAGTACATATATATATATATATATATACATATATATATATATATAGATATATATATATAGTATATACTATAATATAGTAATAATATATATATATATATATATATATATATATATATATATATATATATCAATATATATATAATAGATATATTATAATAGATACTTTATTATATATTATATTATATAATATATTAATTAATATATATATATATATATATATATATATATATATATATTCCGCTTCGTAGTCTTCATTACTAGTACAGGTAGTTAGACTTACGATTAGGTCATCTGAGTTTGAGACATTCCCTTTATATTGGTAAAAAAATAAAACACACACACACACACACACACAAATAAGACCCAAAAATCTTCAATAACATTGCATATCCACTGGTATGCTGTATGGTAAATCAATTATTCTTTTTTCCTAAACTGCATTTTCGAAACTGATTCAGTAACGTGCAGGTGCAGTCTATTTTTTTCTGTCGTAATTTTCCGGGTTAATCATTTTCACAGAATGTGATAAATAGTTATGGAAAGTGTTACGTCCATATTATGCGAGTATTTTTGAAAGTCATTGCTTTCCAATTAGATATTGTAAGTTTTTGAAATATATTATTCCGTTTTACCTGAAATGTTGCGATTTTTTTTAAACAATAAAGACGCGAGAGAGAGAGAGAGAGAGAGAGAGAGAGAGAGAGAGAGAGAGAGAGATATCTGATGAATTCCACATACATACAATACATTTTGCATCAATAAATCGCTGAGTGAACTGTGACTTTAATTTTGTTGTAGTTTCTCATATTTTTTCATTTCCTAGTTTCCGAAAATGATCAGTTCCAATACTGGTTTCTTTTGAAAAGCAAAAAAGTATTAAAATGTATTAAGAAAAATTCATTGCCATGTATTGCTTGATGCTTCCAGAATGAATTCTGAGACAAACTTTCAAGGTTGAGTTCCCTGGGCTGAATTTCTTAAACCCTGATGCTATTGCATTACTTTCGTTGTGATCAGTATGTATGTTATTGTCACTGAAAATGAAAAGATTGAAAAATTGTAGCATTCAACCATATTTGAATTTGCACGATGATGCTTCGGTCTTGATCCATCGCGGTTCTGTTGATCATGTTTGTTTGTGTGAGGGTGAATGAGTGCATGCGTAAGCACTTGCTTTATTGAAGAGCAGATATTCATAAAGGATATGTTGAAATCAACTTATATAAATATGCATACGCACACACACACACACACACGTGCACACAGACATACACATACACACACACACAAACACACAGACACAGACACACACACACACATACACATATATATATATAGATATATATATATATATATATATGTATATATATATATATATAATCAGTTTATAGATATATATATATATATATATATATATATATATATATATATATATATATATATAAACTGATTTCTGTTGCTAGACCACGTTACTCGCTGATGACGACTTCAGGAATGGATATGTTCTGCAACATTTCGTTTTATATAAACATAAATATGCATGCATACATAATTACAAACACACTCACACACACACACACGCACACACACACAGACACACACACACACACACACACATATATATATATATATATATATATATATATATATATATATATGTGTGTGTGTGTGTGTGTGTCTGTGTGTGTGTGCGTGTGTGTGTGTGTGTGAGTGTGTTTGTAATTATGTATGCATGCATATTTATGTTTATATAAAACGAAATGTTGCAGAACATATCCATTCCTGAAGTCGTCATCAGCGAGTAACGTGATCTAGCAACAGAAATCAGTTTGCTATAATGGTGTATCGAAAACTGTTATTGGGAGATTGATCTCTGATGGAGCATCAAAATATTGTGGATTGAAACTGTCACTTCAATAAAAATTTAATCAAGGAGGCAAATGGTGTCATTTTCAATACGTATGCGAAGAGCTGTGTATGGAAGATCTTTGTGGTGTCATTTTCTATTCCTTGGGTTGAGGTGATGATACTCTTCTTATTCAAAAAGATCCATGTAAAGTTTTATATATGGAATTTTCTCCAACTTTTGAGTTGAATTTCCTATCAGTTCAACGTTTTTTTCTAAGCGAAGTTGTTGTTTATGTCTTGTCATTCTTCTGCTTCATGCCCGATCCTTCATGATCGTACAACAAAGCAAATTCTTTGTTTTCAATAGACTGAAGTACATTTATCACCATTTACACAATGCACATTTTTTCTGACGAAATTAAGGAAAATATCTCACTCTTTTCAAGTATGCTATTTACACATGTAATTAAAATATAGTGTATTTTGGCAGTAGACCCTCTTTATGGCAAGTTCAATTAAAAGAGTTTGCTGCATCAGCTGTGTTGATTTTATAGAAATTCTTTTCTATTTTCCAGATTGCGGCTTTTTCGATGTTATTAAAACTGGCGAGCAACACGCCTATATTGGACATTGTCAAGGTAAAAGTCAGTATTATTGGTTTGGCTTATATGTATCAGAGTAAGTGAATAATAGCGTACGTATTCCCTAGATTCATTACACTATACCGTGAGTAGTATACTGGAGCATAGCAAACTAAATGGATTGAAGACCTATGTCTCTTCTTATTATAACCAGATATCAAGGCATTGGTCCGAGCATACTTATAGTAGAGCCCTGTTCTGTCCTAGTTGTAGTAGGGGAGGGACAGCAGGGGATGTCCCACGAGCAGAATTTTCATTGGTCAGGGGGCCATGGTCATCTTCCATTGGCTGCTGGAAAGTAGCTTCAAGCCACTTTTTAGAGTCGAGCTTCACATTGTCATAATCTTGCAGACCAGCGGGGCTGGGTTATGACGATAACGGTGCATGATGTTGCGTGACGTCATAGTAAGCAGAATTTTCATTGGCTGCTGAGTGGTTCATATATTCAGGTGTGACTGGGTCGGCATCGTCGCTCATGATTTTCCTAGCTCTGGTATAATTATTGGAATCGGGTATGTTCCTCCACAGGCTTGTGAGGAGGAAAAGCACCACTTGTGTAGTGTTCAAGAAGGGCTTTTCTTGTTGGATGTGGAGCGCTTCCAACCAGCGCAGATGTTTCTGGTCGGGAGCTCTCCCAATTATCTTCACATTTCGGATTATTCCATCACAGAATATGGCTTCATTGTGTATATTCAAAGTGTGATTCCTGATGGCCCCTGCATGTGCATGGCAGATCCTTATTGATTGACACATTCTGGCCATTCCAATAGAGGTGTTTGGGCATCCAAACGCATACAAATTGGTATACCATGTTCGTTTGCTTCAAGGACTCTCATACTGGTGGGGTAGGGTTGTTCCTGATAATCAGGTCCCGAGTTCGGCGGTTCATGTAATAAGAGACAAAGTCAATGATTTTGCCTTCTTTATTCGGGACGACATTTTCCATGATGATCTTAATGGCCTCTTCTTCCTCTCGATACTTGGAGTGTACATGGTGGGTGGCCTTATAGTAGATCTTAATTTTGTCCTGGGTAAGTGGCTGTGAGCTTTTGCCTGTCTTATAGCATCTGTCAAAGGCTGTTTGGATTTCCTTCTTTATAGTTTATTTGGATACCCATTATTAACGATCTTCTGCGAGGCATGGTCGAGTTCTTGGTGAGTATCCTGCTAGATAGAACAGTGTGAGCGAACTCTTCTAACGAAAGTTCTAACTGTTGTGTTCTTAAATCTGGCAGGGCACTCACTGTTACCATTGAAGCACATTCCTAGATTGGTCTTCTTCATGTCGACCGAAGTACGTAGTTCGTCTTCAGTCTTACTCACAACGATGTTGAGGAAGGAGAGCTGGTCATTGGTACTTAACTCGATGATAAATTTCATTACACTGCAACACTGATACATATGTTGACAGCTTCTGCCTCTTTCACATCATCAGCATGAAGATGTCATCTATATATTTTTTATACTTGAGGGGATGTCGTATTTGCGTAAAGACTCATTCATTCACTCTTCCTGTGTAGATGTTAGCAAATAGAACGTCCAAAGGGGATCCGATTGTTACACCATCCTTCTGATGGAACATCTGGCCTCTGTGGGTGGAGAAAGGGTCTTTCCTTATACAAATCTCTACCAGGGCAAGCAAGGAAGCTTCAGGATTGTTGAGTGGAGGGGTTGATTGCTCCCTGTAGATACGGTTTGTGATCATGTCTATAGTTTTATCAACCAGGACGTTCGTGAATAGGGATTCTATGTCCAGTAAATCAATTACTTCTATTCCTGCGGGGTCGCAAATTTCTCAAAGGAACTCCACTGAAGAAAGCAGGCTGTAGCCGCTCAGGTCGTAGGGGATTAAGACTTGGTTAAGGTGTTTTGGCCGAGGTACAAGGAGGGTTGGGCATCTGGCTGCTAATGAGGCAGAGGCAGTTTCCATTTTTGTGGGTCTTGAGTTACCATGCAGGTATCCCAGGCTGTTGTCTCCCACGATGGGAGGGTGATGAATAGCATTTAAGCCGAACACATATAAGTTTTAGATTTTAGTCAAGGTTGGAAAGAAAAATGTGATTACATATGTTATATTTATTAGTTGAAGAAGCCTTTAAAACGAAAGTACCGTAGTTACAAAAATCATTTACAACTAAGCAAGGCAATTCACGCAGATCGTACGAGGTTTCCTTCATTCAGCTTATCTTGCTGTCTGTAAAGAAATATTCAGGAAGATTAGTATCGAAACGTTATGGTCAATTTGGTAGAAGAATGTAACCACAGGAATAATATTCAATTAAAATTACCTTACAATTGAACAACTGAGGTTTATATTAGTATTAGGAAGGAAACAAAAGGGCCGCTACACTGAAACCAAACCCAATCCTGAAACGAACGGTAAACCTAATATAAATGTGCCCAGTTGTAATATGGGAAGTATTAACAACGTGAATTTATGAATAGGCTAGAGTTACTAGTCTTAGAGCTATATCACCAGAAAGGACGAGAGAATACAATATATATATATATATATATATATATACTATATATATATATATATATATATATAAACATAACTGATCGCAAAAACTATTACGAATCTTCTTTAACATGCAAATGACAGACAGGAAAACTTGAATTGGCAATGCAAGGCACTGAGAGTTTACAATGATAACCTTAAAAATAAGCCCTACATATTCATGGCACTCACCATTGTGGAACCATGCACAAAGGAGTTGCAGATGGATTTTGGCAAATGTTCACTAGAGGGTGACAGAGACCAGGGATCGAAATATGTCTTTAGCCTGACATAGGATTGTAGGACGAATATAAATTGCATGGACCTTCCCAGGTGAGTGAGGTTTCTGCTCTGCCTGCCAGGCTGCTTTGCTCCTCGTCGTCGGTTTCGAGCAAGTGAAAGCATATGGAAGGAGGAAAAGTTAGCCAACTATCCATCTTGAAAGGTTGGATGGCAGGAAAGACAGTTTGATGGTACCAAGAGTAGGGCAGTAAAATACCAGTCTTAATAATTACTAGTCTTTTTTGTCACCATGTGAAAATATGAAATATTGTGTGCAGCGTTTGTCACAGCATTCACAGCACTGATGATATTGGGAACAAGTGGCTCAGCCAAATTTGGATGACAATGCCAATGCTACTTTCGAAAGAACAGCCAAACCTCCAATGTGGTTGGTAGCATCTGCTAGGGAGGAAAATTAGTTATTACAAATCTAGCAGATACATCCAAAGGAATCTTGGGTGTATTAAAATGGGTAACATCTCAAGGTTTGGTAAAGGCAGTGTCTTTGTTCACGCCAAATCAAAGACCCAAGCATACATGCTGACACTAAAGAAGTTTGAAAAGATAACGCGATTAAAGAAATTAGACCATACATGAATTTTGGGTTCAGGTATGGAAAAGGAGTTGTATTTGATAGAGACCATTGTGAATTGACGCAAATAAAAATATTAGAAATGCGTCCAACTTATGGAAAGTAAGAAAAAATCCAAAAGGCAAATATGATCATTTTAATTTCTGAGGACTCCAATGTACCATCTTGCAAGAATTTTGGAAATGAAAAGGTCAAAGTTAAACCATTTTTATCAAAACCTCTGCAGTAATATAAATGTTTTCAATTTGATCATCCAACCAGATTCTGCAAAAACAATAAAATTTATAGTAATTGCTGCTCTCCTGAACATCCAAAATATGTATTAATTGTGAACAGCTTCATACCCCATCCAATAAAAAGTGCAGCCAATTAAAATACCAAAAGGCAGCTGTATGTAAAGCTAACGCTAAATATATAAGCATTAGTTACACACAAAATTAATTGGTCAGACAAAGACCTATGCTATGGTTCTGAATTCCATAGCCCTGAAAACACTCATGTCAACAATGTAGCACTTTTACCTGCTGTAAAAGTAAGAACTCCTGAAACTAAGACCCAGTGTTCACAGTGATCTGATTTAGGTGTTCAGCCTGCTAGGGTTGAAGCACCCCTATTTAAGGAAGATGTGCCTACTTATATAGATTCATCTTTAATTGATGATACCTTCCCTCTGTCTCTCTCTACAACAAGAACCCCTTAAAGAAATGGAGCAAGAACAATCTAGAGGTCCAGTGAGAGCAAGAACTCCTTCATCCTCTCCTCCACCTGCCCTGAGTACGGAGATTTCCAAACCCCATACAAAATGTAGCAAGAGTGAAGCCAACAGCGAGGATGCTTCTGCCCGTGAAATTAAGGCCAACAACAACTGCGGTGAGGGGCAGTTTTGTGTGTTCAAAGATTGTAGCAACTTATGTTATGTCAGGGACAATGTGTGTCTTCTTTCCTAAATCTCTTGGTTACTCAGGCTGATGAAGGATTCAGTAAAACCTTACAATACTAAATCAACAAACCTTGGCCTCTGTCTAAACGGCTATAGTGAGTATCCTGCCTGATATTAAAGAATGCAGTTTAAATCCTTGTTAGGTAAACTCTCTCTCTTTGTTCTTCATGGAATGAAACCTGAAAATAACTGGGCCCCATCAGCTTGGGACCACTTAGATGTGGTGAGGGGGGTTCTTGAACCCCTGGAATGAGTTCTAGGGCTCGAGTCCGAAAGTCATGTTATTCATTAGATATATTGATTTGAGTTAAGTACTGTGGATTTTTCCACTTATGGTAAAATTTATCCCCCTGATCCTAAGCCCTCGACGAGATGGGGTCCTTAGTAGGGACCAAGTGCAGGGAGTGTACGCTCCTTTACGCCTACTCTATCTGCTGTGGATTCAACTGAACATGAGGACGATAACTCCTATATTCCTATCAATTTTCCCCTTTCCTTCCCCTGTCGTTGATGATCTTGGCATGGTCTTGGAGGGTGGAATGTGACGGCATGCCACCCTACTCATGATAAAACTACAATACCTGAGTGGTCGAGCATGGGGAAATTTTTAGGCCAAATCATGCCTTCAGTGCTAGGTCCGATCTCTATGGACTGACAACCCTTAAGGCACTGTGGATATGGTGCATGTCCAGGTGAGGATCCCAGGGCAGTTACCCCTGTGGGTAACAGTATCTGAAACTAAATAGTGGAAACTGTGGTAGGGTCATCAACTACCCGATAATGTTTGGACCTGAGAGACATCAGATTGACAGCACAAGGGCTGAACAATTCTTTAGGGCTGGGCCTTGGATTCCAAGGGTGGTGCGAGTCTGGTGAGAGGAATCACCATCAGTGTGGGGATGGCTTTATTATTTAATACACTCAGTTCAAGCAGGCAGGTTTGCACAGCACAATTAGGCCACCCTAATTGTGTTGTACTATCCCCTGTGGCATAGAGTACGGACAGACATTTGGGCGTTGGCTCTCACCTGTGCCATTGGTGGAAGAATAAACTCCATGAAATTCTGGTTATATTCTTAAGGTTTTCAGGTTTACTTAATTTTTTCTATGATATTCAATTTTTATGAGTAGCAGCATAAAAACTCTTGTAACCCTGGAGCCTATAAAGATACTGTTTTGGCAAAGATGACGTCCTCTGTGACTCCTCTGACAATATTGAGGAAAGGCTAGGAAACATTCTAGTGTAATTGTGCTGGAACCCTATGCTCCAACACGAAGCAAAGGGAAAGTAACCAGAAACATATGTGAAATAAAACCAGGTATATTTGAAACCTCTTATAATTACTTGACCTTTAATCTGGAATATTCTAATTGTAATATTTTTATTATATACAGACATTGTGAAGTGTTGTGACTGAGAGCTAAGAATCGACCGCAGTAAACAAAAGTGAAAAATTAAAAGCATTATTGCAGCATCCTGGAAGAGTTAAAGTAGAATGTTCAGTACATGCATTTTTGGAAACACGCCAAGGGAATGCTACACCCCGACTGATGACATAGTCAGCAGAAAAGATTGTAGAAGATTAAAGGATCAAAGAGAAATTAGAGTTGAAAGAATGAAGAAGATCAAAGGAACCTTAGTTACTCTTCCAGATTTTATTGTTTAATTCAACACGATTAACTAATATTTATGATAAAAACAAGAAGGTTGCATTTTGAGGTAAAGCAATATAACCCAGAACCAGAGGAGTTTTTATTGCCGAGAATATGGACATAGGTTAAGGCCTTGTAGGCAGAAACTACAAGGCAAGCTTCCCTCATGCGTTTAGATGTAGTGAAATAGAGCATAGTTTGTGTTATAAAGAAGCAATATGTATACATTGTGGAGAGAATTATCCATTTTCTTCATAGAATTATGATGTGCACATCATGGAAAATGAGATATAAACATTAATAGTAACTTAATGTGTTACATTTAGAGATGCAAAAGAGAAAATATTAAGTCAGTATGTTATGTCTGGAGTATCCTTTTCCAGTATTGCTGCTATCAGAAACAGAAATATAAATGCTACCAGAGGTGCTTCCAATCAATGTATGAGGAAAAAAGTGGCGACCTATGCTCCCACATCTTTAGAGGCTGCACAAGTGGTTTTTGGTGCTCCTACCTCTTTGGAGGTAGTGCCAGAGATTTCTGATGCTTTTGCCTCTTCCGAGGCAGTGCCAGGGATTTCTGGCACTCCTGCCTCTTCAGAGGTAATGCCAGATGTACCTGACACTTCTTCTGTGGGGGTTGTACCAGCTCTACCTGGAGTGTCAGCTTCATTGGAGGCTGTATTATCAGTATATGGTGCTTGTGTCTCCCTGTTGCCTGCATCAGCTGTAACTGGTGCTCCTGATGCTATGGAGGATGCACCAATTTTGTCTGAGCCTCACACCCTTCCTCCGGCTGTGCCTGCTTAGTCTGGTGTTCCTGAGATTGATAACCTACTGAAAAGAAAGGCAGCCTTAAATAATCAGTCTCCTTCTGGGAAGAAGAAGGAGCAAGGCAATAAGCTGAAAGTTGAAAGGCTGCAGTTTAATGTCCTCAAAAGAAAAGTAGAATTCATTGATTTTCTCAAATGAAACTGTCTGGGATTAAGGGCTAAATGGGAAGAACTAAGGCTGCTCTTATAAGAAGTCTCTCCTATATGTATGGCTTTGCATGCCCCAGCTCCTGAGAGTATACATCCTATCATTCCCCTTATAGTTAAATATAGGAAGCTTTGGGGGTGTAACTATATATATTCATGATGAAACCCCATAAAATCCAATTAGGTGTGCAAAGCCATTTGCAAAGAAAATATCCAGTATGCCCTTTGTAACTGCCACCTAGTGAAATCTTCCCCATTGATGAATTTAAATCCCTTATTCAACAGTTACCTTTATTATTCTGGGAGGTATGAACAGTGGAAACCGACTTTGGGGTGACACCAGCACGAATCAAACAGGAAAGTTGGAATCCTTAACATGGGGAAGTCTATACATTTTCACGTTGAAACAGGCATTTAATCAGCAATTGATTTATTTATATGCAGTGATTTATATGCAGTGATTATTGCGAGTGATAAATGATAGATTTACCAGCGATGATTTTCCAATAATGATGAATGTAACTTCAAATGCTCCACCTTCAAGGTTACCTAAATGGAACATAGGGGAACTGATTGGGCAACATTCCAGGAACACAGGTCAATAGATGACTTGGTTGATCATTTTCCCTGTGAAAGTGATGTTCTTGACTGTTTGTATAAAATTCTGTTCTCGGCTGGTCTTCAATCTATACCTAGGAATTCGGGCATATTTATCTACCGACCAGGTCGCTGGCGGCATCATAAATGCCCGGAAACTCATAGAACTATGAGGTTAGTTTTTACCAGATACCGTAAATGAAAATGTGAGAGTATTACCGTGCTGAATTTCGAAAAGCAAGAGCTCATTTCCGCATGACAATTAAAACGGCACGAAGGGAATCTTGGTCAATTTTCATATCTTTACTAAATACAAAAATGCCCCTGAATTTAGTATGGAAGAGTTAGAAAAATAGCTGGAAAATTGACGCCTTGTCAACCACCAGTTATGAAGAACAGTGGTTGTGAAGCAGCGTGTATCCGGTTAGTGACAAATAAATTTGCTAATAATTTGGAAATGTTGCAAAAAATGAGATACTATTCAGCAGTAAATGTAATGAATCAGCTCCAGGACCGGACGATATAACATAGTCAATGATTAAGCATAACCCCGAAAACAGCAGACTTTTCATAGTAAGCCTTACTAAATTTCACTAAGGGTTAAAATTAAAAAAAGAGTAATCCCTTTGGAAATATTAATGATGTTAATATATGATGGTACTCTGCCCAAGAAATTGAGGATTTTATCAGGTTTAAATTATATATATATATATATATATATATATATATATATATATATATATATATATATATATATATGTATGTATAGGTATATATATATATATATATATATATATATATATATATATATATATACATATATATATATTTATATATATATATATATATATATATATATATATGTATATATATATATATATATATATTATATATATATATATATATATATATATATATATATATATATATATATATATATATATATATATATATATATATATATATATATAATATATATATATATATATATATATATATATATATATATATATATGTATATATATATATATATATATATATATATATATATATATATATATATATATATATATATATATATATATACATATATATATATATATATATATATATATATATATATATATATATATATAATATATATATATATATATATACATATATATATACATATATACATATATATATATATATATATATATATATATATATATATATATATATATATATATATATATATATATATATATGATATATATATATATACTACATATATATATATATATATACATACTCATATATATACAATATATATATACATATACACATATATATATATATATATATATATATATATATATATATATATATATATATATAATTTCCTGATAAAAATCCTCAATTTCTTTGGGCAGAGTACCATCATATATTAACATCATTAATATTTCCAAAGGGATTACTCTTTTTTTTAATTTTAACCCTTAGTGAAATTTAGTAAGGCTTACTATGAAAAGTCTGTTTTTTTTCGGGGTTATCTTAATCATTGACTATGTTATATCGTCCGGTCCTGGAGGTGATTCATTACATTTAACTGCTGAAATAGTATCTCATTTTTTGCAACATTTCCAATTATTAGAAATTTATTTGTCACTAACCGTATATAGATATATTATATATATATAGATATATAATATCATATCTATATAATATATATATATATATCTCTTTCTATGAATGTATATATATATACTTATATATATACATATCATATACATATACAATACATATGTTTACATATACATATATATAAATATATATTGCTACATTTATTGAACCGCCTCGCCTTCCAAGCAGTTTTTAATTAATTGGAGATTATGAATGAGGAGCCATGTTTTCTCCTAACGCAACTGATTTTGGGAGAGAGCACGTCGTAGGAAGGAATTTCCCGTCTGACGGAACTTATGGTAAGAAGGCAAGTCACAAGAGTAGCTAGGCCTCGAGATGGATTTTAGGGACTTCTACAATAAGACCTATTTTCCTTCCCAATTTGCTGGCTGTGCTTACACTTTCAGGCAGTGCCCGAGGCGGTATATGGAGGCCCCGTGATTCCCAGAGAACCAGCATCTCTCCTCAGTCGACTGCAGTCGTGACCTCGGACGGATGTCCCCAAAAAGCCTTCCACTTAGGCCTAACGGCATTACTGGCGTGCCCAGATCCGAGGCAAAGCCGAACGCCACATTTCTACAAAGATCCACTGATCATGGCATCCAGGTACGTCTTGTGAAGCAGCATATTGCCAGTTCCTTACATCCTATTGTCTATTTGCTCCCCATTTTCCCAATTCAAACTTCTAAATCAAAAAGAACTCATCCCTTTGTTTCCTCTCACTGCCTCATGGCCGCATGTTTCCCTTGTGTGATCGTCCCAGACAAATGAAGTCTTCAGTGCATACCTCAGTGAAACATTAGAGTTCCTTTGCCCCAGTGTTAGAGAACTGAATAATCGTAACTTGTGCAAGAAGTCCCTTTTTCTTTTATCTTGTCTAAATCAGGGATCTTTTTCCAGAATTTCCTTAGTCACGTTTCAAGTCTGTCCCCTCCGCAAGTGTTGCATTACCTTGCAAGATTTCGAAACCAGCTTTTACGTGAATTTCATTTTGAGCCAGCTATCATCCACTTGAGAGATATTATTAGTCCATGTGGGGACCAGTTGCATTTACTTAACCCTGGGCTGTTAAGCAGCCTCTTGTAAATAAATAGATGTAAGTAATTAGCCTGAGTTTCCATCGACCTTTCCTCTAGAGTAAATGTTCACTTTAAATCCTTTTTACGGTAAGTTAAAGTAATTTACTCTTTTTCCCTCAACTATTCCTGTTACGATTGGAACTGCATTCAAGGCCAAGGCCATACGTAACAATATATATATATATATATATATATAAATTTATATATATATATATTATTTAATTTTTATATTATTTAATATATATATATATATTTATATATATATATATATATATATATATATATATATATATATATATATATATATATATATATATATATATATATATATAGAATTTAATCAGGAAATTATATATTATATATATATATATATATATATATGATATATATATATAGAATTTAATCAGGAAATTATATATATATATATATATATATATATATATATATATATATATATATATTATATATATATATATATATATATATATAGAATTTAATCAGGAAATTATATATATATATATATATATATATAGATATATATATAGAATTTAATCAGGAAATTATATATATATATATATATATATAATATATATATATATATATATATATATATATATATATATATATAGAATTTAATCAGGAAATTATATATATATATATATATATATATATATATATATATATATATATATATAGAATTTAATCAGGAAATTATATAGATTATATATATATATATATATATATATATATATATATATATATATATTATATATATGATTTAATCAGGAAATTATATATATATATATATATATATATATATATATATATATATATATATATATATATAGAGAATTTAATCAGGAAATTATATATATATATATATATATATATATATATATATATATATATAGTATATATATATATATATATATATATTATTACAGTCTTGAGAGAGAAGGGTAATTTACCAAATTAGCAGGTGGGTTCAATGGACCATAATAATACAAAATAAAGGTATTTGAATGAGAATACGATCAAAACAAGATTTAATATAATAATGCAAAAAGTATTTACAAAACAATAGGACAAAATAAATAACAAATGACAAGTGACAACCACGTCTCGAAAAGTAATCATACTTGAAATTAAGAACACTGAAACAAAGCATAATTCTTTATTAAACCCTTACAACAATATCAACTTATACTTAGCTTATAGATACATCACAATAAAGTGGACTGCTTCCCTGCCAGACACCAGAGTCCTTGGTTTAGTTGCTGAGTGGAGACTGATTCAAAATTACATTTAGGGGTCGAAGAAAGTTAGGATGGGCGGAGCAAGTAAGAACAAGGAGTGTGAAAACAAGACTAACAAGTTTCTTGGAAAGGACAAGGAAAGTGGTATACAGGGGAAAACAGTCAGGCAAAATATATACAATAATTACAATTATGTGGAAGGTGTAATACCTCCCCATAGAGGATCAAGCCCAGCGGAGTGGCTTGATCAAAGTTAAACACCTTCCTTCTCCTGAGAAGGTTGAGAATGGGCCCGCCGACAAGGGATCAGCAAATACGTTGTCGCTGCCCTTGAGGTGCTTTATTTGAAGGTTGAAGTTTTGAAGATATAAAGCCCATCTTAGTAAGCGCTGATTATGGGCCTTGGTGCGCTCAAGAAAGGTGAGGGGGTTGTGGTCCGTATAGACATGGATGACGGGAGCTCCTTGTAGATAACATTCAAACTTTTGGAGAGCAAGAACCAAACTTAAGAGCTCCTTCTCTATGGTACTGTAGGACAACTGATGAAGCTTGAAACTACTGGAGTATCCTATTGGGTGGAGTACCCCATCAATTTCCTGCAACAGCACTCCTCCAGCACCAGTGTCGCAAGCGTCTACTTGCAAAGAGAAAGGTTTAGAAAAATTAGGACTGTGTAAGACTGGCTCACTACTCAAAAAATATTTTAAATATTCAAATGCTGCCTGACATTTCTCATCCCATTCATACTTCTTTTTAGGGCTGGTAAGACTATGTAAAGGGGCAGCTACTGAAGCAAAATTATGGCAGAACTTCCTGTAATATGAAACCATACCCAGAAATCTTTTAAGCGATCTTTCCTAGTCTTAGGTTCTGGATAGTCAAGAATGGCATTAACATTTGCAGTTTTAGGCCTGACATTACCTCCACCTACAATATGTCCCAAGTAAGTAACTGTAGCTTGACCAAAAACACATTTTTTAAAATTTATTGTTAACTGGGCTTCTCTTAATCTATCAAAGAGCATATTCAAACGTGTCATCAGCTCCTTCCAAGAATCTCCTATCACCAATATATCATCTAGATATGCAAATACTCCCTCTAGACCCTGAATGGTGTAGTTAATTATGCGCTGAAATGTGGATGGGGCATTTGTTAAACCAAAAGGCATTACTTCATACTGGAATAACCCAAAAGGAGTTATGAAAGCCGAAATAAGCTTGGCTCTAGATGTTAACTTCACCTGATAATACCCTTGAGAGATCTATTTTAGCTACATACTTTGCTTGGCCCACAGAGTCTATAAGGTCATCTAGACGGGGTAAAGGGTAACTATCCTTAACAGTAGCAGAATTTACTCTCCTGTAATCTGTACACAGTCGCATGCTGCCATCCTCCTTTGGTACCAATAGACAGGGAGACGCCATGGTGACTTGCTGGTTTAGCTAATCCAGTTCTCAGAAGATATTCCACTTCTTCTTTCATTACTAATTGCTTGGAGGGCTGATGCGATAAGGGTGTTGTCGTATGGGAGCAGTTCCTGGTAGAAGTTCGATGTCATGGGTGAGAACTGTACACTGACCTGGATTTTCTCCATAAAGTTCTGGGTAAGAGCAAATAAGGTTTTGAAGTTCTGTTGATTGAAAAGGAGAAAGATGTTGACATGAGTTTTCAAAGGTTTTCAGGGCAGCATCATTATCTACAAAACGCCACGAATAGATGAATTCAGGTTCACTTACTTCAGGTTTCTCGTCCTTGACCTTAACATTAACATTAACAATTTTGTCTCCATAGCCAGTTTCAGTATTCCTGGAATGATCCTTTTAAGCAAATTGGCATGGATAATTTGAGTACTTTTCCTTCTATCAGGGGTTTCTATCACATAGGTATGGTTATTGACATTTTTAACTACTTTATATGGACCAAAAGAATTTGGAGGAAAATGGGGATCCAGGGATAGGAAAGTATGCTAACACAAGATCTCCTGGGTTGAACTACCTAATTTTAGTTTTTTTATCATAATTATTTTTCATTTTAATCTGAGCTTTTTCACGCTCGACTGCAAGACGTTCAAACTCTAATTTTTGTTCAATTGTAAGGGAAGGGGTTTTCTGGAACAAGATACTGGCCTAGCTTCGTCACCCAAGGTTCCAATTCGCATATAGTGATCTATTATCACTTTCCTAATGTCAAACTTACGCATACTAGAACGTAACTCAAGGTCTAAATGCCTAGCTACTTCCATTAATTCAGAATTTTTAGCATCGGTAAGAGTATGCAATTCAGAGGAAGGATCCCCCACAAACTTTTGAGTATTAAACTTCGCCATTGTGAAAA
>NC_087203.1:8763781-8780317 GCF_015104395.2 Macrobrachium nipponense
TTCTAATAATTGATTTGTCAGAGTTACTACTTGCTCCCAGTAGCTCACCGATGTTTGACATCTCCGTTGAGGAAAGCCATTGCAAATCAGGGTATAGTTTTATTTCTGCCGGAAACGCGATCGTTTAGAGAACCGCCTTTGGTAACTGAAATCTGATGGTTATTTTACGTAGATTTGTTGATCTTCTATTGCAACATTTGCTAATGTTGATTCTGTGCCAATGAACTTGGGCAAAAAGAAGACATCATCGTGCGCTGGGCAAATAAAACAGCATCTTCGCCTGGTTAATACAGCTGATTACCACCAAAAGCTCGAGATCCTGTCTGATCAGAAGTTCGTGCACATTACAAAGAACCCCCATAGATGACAGCAAGAAAGAGGCAAATAGTATAATTGAAGACATCAATGCAGCTGCTAATGCCACACACCTCCCGCCATCACTGGAGACCACAGTTTAGGGCACTTGTATGGGAATGTCTAGGCCTGTAATCTCTGCCCTATCATCTGCCAAACTCCTGCACCTACCTATTGTTTGGCTGAACACCTCAACCAAACCAGATACTAACGCCTTATGTACCCGACCACCACAGCCTCCGTTCATCAGCGGAATTCCTAGCAAAGATCAAAGATTCCCATGGCGTTGGAACTATCGACTCTGGACGTCGAATCCTTAGTTATCAACATTCCTGTAAATGAAAACATCGATCTAATTATCGATCGTGTCTACAGGGACCCTTCCACACCCCAGTTAGATATCCCCAAAGGGTTTCTATGGGCCTTCCTAGAGATATGGACAAAGAAGGCCCCTTTTTCTACTCTTAAAGGCCACATGTATCGACAAAAAGACAGTGTGGTTATAGGCTCGCCTTTAGGCGTGCTTTTTGGCAAATTTTACATGGTTGCAGTATAGGAGCGGGTTTTTACCTAGCCGGAAAACTGCTGTTTACACGAAAAAGACTAACCTCCGCCTCTGCCCAAACGGAGATAGTGAGTGTCTGTACAGCACTGGATTGGTGATATAAGAACTACAAAGAAATGTTAAACTTTATTATGAGACGAGGATGTACAGTGATGCTCAAATCTCACGTGACATGACTCCATAGGATTTCGTTCAAAATTCACTAACTGGCAACTAGCATGCTCCATATTTATCTATTATTTCAATGAGGAAACGCGAATATTGCATACAATAAGGCCATAATATGTTTCATAAGAGGGAAATCTGTCATATATTTCAAAACTGTAAGAAAATATCACGTGTAGCCAAAGTTCAGAAAAAAAATCTAACGAAACATTTTCAAAACTTTCGTTCACACATCGCTGAAGCATTTGACCAAAGCGAAGTCGTCATCAAACCTCAGTTCAAAAGTTAAATAAAAAAAACGAAAAATATGTCATAACATTAAAAATGCTTCCAAAGCAAGCATAAAATTTGAAATAGTCCCATTTGATTGCTTTTGCACCTCAATGCTGAAAAAAATGTAAATATGTACATACAAAAGTAGAATGCGCCCACCGATATCAACGTGTGAGGGGAGCATGTGTGACGTATCATTAGTGTCGGAGCAACAACAACCACCTGGTGTAATATAAGTAGGTCTACAATGAGTAGCGTCAATGAAGTTATCTTAAAAACATTTACTTTATAATTATGTGTTAGAGGAATATTTGGATTTTCATACATAATTATTTGTTATATTTCTTAAATATTTCAAAAATGGTAGCATACTACCAAATATTCGTCTATGCAGTTATTTTTTTGTCAAAGCCAAAGTACTGTTCCTAGGCCTAGGTGTTAGGATTTCTTTACTTTACACTTAACATTCCAATCTCTCTAATAACAATTTCTGGCCAGAAAGCAAATGAGGTTATCTACACATTCTTACACTTCAAGTTGCCTTATGAAAGAATAAATTATATACAACAAACGAGCTGAAGAACCTTTAAGAAAGTATTTTAAACCAGTTGAAAAACAAGTGTTCCATACGCCTTCATATTAATACTTATGATATTTCGATTAATAGTCATCTTCTCCATATAATCAAAATCATCGTCACCTTTTATTCCTCAAGAACAGGTAATCTCTACAAATAGAAATATTAGTAATAGATAACATCTCAGAACGCTTAGATTATTTTTCTAGGCCTATAAATCATTTTGCAACATACAGGCAGCTTCAACACAACCTAAAACTTCAACATTCAAAGAAAACTGGTTGTAATTCATATTCCTATTGTATTCCTCAAAGAACAGGTAATCTCTACAAATAAATTCAATAGTAACAGATTACATCTCATAAGGCTTAGATTATTTTTTAGGTCTATAAAACATTTTGCAACATACAGGCAGCTTAAACACAGCCGAAAACTTCAACATTCAAAGAAAACTGTTTTAATTCATATTTCTACTTTGAAAGTGTTGTTATGATTGTTGAGCTTATTAGGTCTACTGTCATAATGCTGCAGACGTAGTTATGTTGACCAGTCCGAGGAGCATGTTAAGAGTGCTTTCATTGATGGCACCGCTAACCTTATCACACCGCATTTTGAACTAGGCAACGTAAAAAAAATCAGTTCAAATCTCACAGATTACGAATTATAGCAATGCATAAAAGGGATCATAAATATTTATAAAGCCATAAGGAAAATAGGGCTAGCTGTGAATTCGCAAACTTTTCGACATTCATGACATTAGAAAATTTTTTTTTTAACATTACTTGGCAACGTCACGTTGAGTCTGCGAATTTGGACGATACGAAAAGAATCATGTCGCATGAGATTAGAGCACCACTGTACATATACATAGAAGACGAACGGGCCATCAAGAAAATGATCACAGATAACATCCTCACCACTGAAGTCAGTACACGGCTGGACCTCGTCATTTATTATCAAAACAGCCTCACAAGAAACCTGATCATGGAAAAGAACTCGGCCTCAGCGAAGAGAGATCCTCGTAATCAGACTAACGTGGTATACCGTTTTAAGTGCCCAGTCTGTGGATGCCCCGGCTCCTATGCTGGTATGACCCCCATGAAAGTGGCAAAGAGGATCTCTTGCCTTGCTGAAGCGCCATGAAAATCGAACACGAGATATACCCATCATACCAGCATCACAAGACCTGCAGTAATGGAGAACACTGAAATAATTGGAAATGCCTCTGACCCAAGATGCCTGCGGCACTCTTGATGCAGCCGGAGAAGCCTCTGTTGAATATATCTTAAGAAGTTTTCTCTCTACCTACCAGCATTAGGCGACCTATTATACATAGACCTACGACAGACACCACGAGAAAGGACATTCCCGACCGTGAAACACAGGATTCAGTCAGTCGCCCGGCGACCAATCAGTTTTTAGTATGAGATAAAATCTCGCCGGCCAATCATAGCTGTGCATTCATCCTCAGCTAATCAAAGGTCAGCATACAACCCACACACAGCTGACCATCTCGTATATAAAGAGCAGGGTTCAGTACGAACGACACTCTACTCCTTTCTTCCCGAGTTATTGTTTCTACAGAAGATTTACAACTCTATGGAAAATGATCACTAGATTTCAGTTACTATTGGTGGTTCTCTGTAACTGATAGAGTGGATTTGGTAGAAATAAAATTTCACTCTGATTTTCGACTGGTTTCCTTTCCGTAAATGACAAACATCGTGAGTTAATGGCAACCTGCAATAACCATGAAAAACCATTTATTAGAATAATAAAGAGAACTATATAACCTGAATGTAGTTGACGGAGCAATAATATTCAACACTGTATATTATTATTATTATTATTATTATTATTATTATTATTTTTTTTTTTTTTTTTTTTTTTTTTTTTTTTTTTTTTTTGCTCTATCACAGTCCTCCAATTCGACTGGGTGATATTTATAGGGTGGGGTTCCGGTTGCATCCTGCTCCTTAGGAGTCCATCACTTTTCTTACTATGTGTGCCGTTTCTAGGATCACACTCTTCTGCATGAGTCCTGGAGCTACTTCAGCCTCTAGTTTTTCTAGATTCCTTTTCAGGGATCTTGGGATTGTGCCTAGTGCTCCTATGATTATGGATACGATTTCCACTGGCATATCCCATATCCTTCTTATTTCTATTTTCAGATCTTGATACTTATCCATTTTTTCCCTCTCTTTCTCTTCAACTCTGGTGTCCCATGGTATTGCGACATCAATGAGTGATACTTTCTTCTTGACTTTGTCAATCAACGTCACGTCTGGTCTGTTTGCACGTATCACCCTATCCATTCTGATACCATAGTCCCAGAGGATCTTTGCGTGATCGTTTTCTATCACTTCCTCAGGTTGGTGCTCGTACCACTTATTACTGCAAGGTAGCTGATGTTTCTTGCACAGGCTCCAGTGGAGGGCTTTTGCCACTGAATCATGCCTCTTTTTGTACTGGTTCTGTGCAAGTGCCGGGCATTCACTTGCTATGTGGTTTATGGTTTCATTTTTCGTATTGCACTTCCTACATATGGGAGAGATGTTATTTCCGTATATCGTTCTTTGAATATATCTGGTTCTTAGGGCCTGATCTTGTGCCGCTGTTATCATTCCTTCAGTTTCCTTCTTGAGCTCTCCCCTCTGTAGCCATTGCCATGTGTCATCGCTGGCTAGTTCTTTAGTCTGTCTCATGTATTGCCTGTGCATTGGTTTGTTGTGCCAGTCCTCGTTCTGTCTGTCATTCTCCTGTCTCTGTATATTTGTGGGTCTTCGTCTACTTTTATTAGTCCTTCTTCCCATGCACTCTTTAGCCACTCGTCTTCACTGGTTTTCAGATATTGCCCCAGTGCTCTGTTCTCAATGTTGATGCAGTCCTCTATACTTAGTAGTCCTCTCCCTCCTTCCTTTCGTGTTATGTATAGTCTGTCCGTATTTGCTCTTGGGTGTAGTGCTTTGTGTATTGTCATATGTTTCCTGGTTTTCTGATCTATGCTGCGGAGTTCTGCCTTCGTCCATTCCACTATTCCTGCGCTGTATCTAATTACTGGCACTGCCCATGTGTTTATGGCTTTTATCATATTTCCTCCATTGAGTTTTGACTTGAGTATCGCCTTGAGTCTCTGCATGTATTCTTTCCTGATCGTGTCCTTCATCTCTTGGTGTTTTATATCCCCTCCTTCCATTATTCCCAGGTATTTGATCCTGTCTCATCTATGTGTTTGATGTTGCTCCCCATCTGGTAGCTTTATCCCTTCAGTTCTCGTTACTTTGCCTTTTTGTATGTTGACTAAGGCGCATTTTTCTATTCCAAACTCCATCCTGATGTCCCCAGATACAATCCTTACAGTCTGGATTAGGGTATCTATTTCCTTGATGCTCTTACCATACAGCTTGATGTCGTCCATGAACATCAGATGGTTGATTCTGTTGCCTCCATCTTCTGTAGTACTTTTGTCATGGGAATCATGGCTACTACGAAGAGTAGTGGGGACAGTGAGTCGCCCTGGAAGATCCCTCTCCTGATATTAACCTCTGCTAGTCTTATTCCAGAGCTTGTAAGTATTGTATTCCAGTTGCGCATTGTATTTTTGAGGAAGCTGATGGTGTTTTCCTCTGCCCCATATATTTTCAGGCATTCTATTAGCCATGTGTGTGGCATCATGTCAAAGGCTTTCTTATAGTCTATCCATGCCATACTTAGGTTTGTTTTCCTTTTCCTACTGTTCTTCATTACCATTTTGTCTATCAGGAGCTGGTCCTTTGTGCCCCTACACTTCCTTCTGCAGCCTTTCTGTTGGTTGGGGATGGTGTTTGTCTCCTCTAGGTAGTTGTATAGCCTTTCACTGATGATACCTGTTAGTAACTTCCACATTATTGGTAGGCAGGTGATAGGCCTGTAGTTACTGGCTATATTTCCCTTACTGTTGTCTTTTTGTACTAAGGATGTTCTTCCTGTGGTCATCCATTTGGGTGCTTGGTGATTTGTGATACAATGCTGGAGCGGTTCTGCTATTCGTGGGTGTAGGGCCTTGAAGTTTTTGAGCCAGTATCCATGGACTTCATCGGGACCTGGGGCTTTCCAGTTTGGCATTTTCTTTAGTTGGTGTCTGACTGTGTCTGTCGTGATGTTTGTGAATCTTTGTTTTATTCTCCCTGTTTCTTCTTCCTTGACTTCCTGGAGCCATGTTGCATGTTTGTTGTGTGATACGGGATTGCTCCATATGTTTTCCCAGAGTCTCTTACTTGGTTCGGCTTCAGGAATTTCTGGGTGGTTGTCTTCCCCTCTTAGTTGGCTGTATAGTCTTTTCTGGTTGGTTCCAAATAGTTTGTTCTGTTGGTATCCCTTATTCCTGTTCATGTACCGTTGGATCTTATGTGCTTTGGCCTTAAGCCTCTGTTTTTACATCTTCTATTGTGTTGTTTAGTCCCCTCACTTGTACTTTGTATTTTCTCGTTGAGTCCTCCCTTGTTTTCTTGCTTCTTAGCCATTTTTCTGCCATCTCTTTCAGTTTACTCAAGTCAGATCTCATCACCATGATTTGCTTTTCCAGACGCCTTTTCCAAGGAGGTTGTTGTTTTGGTTTCTGTTGGGTTGGTTGTGTTGGTGGCGTTGGTGTTCGTGTCCCTATCAGTTCTGCTACTAATCTTGCCCCTGCATATACCAAGTTATTTGTTTCTGTGATACTGGTGGTGTGTATTATGCCCATTATTTCATTGACCTCACTTGTTTTCTCCCTTAATTTCTTGGTGTTGTAGGCTTTCATGGAGGGGATCTTATTATTATTATTATTATTATTATTATTATTATTATTATTATTATTATTATGATTATTATTATTATTATTATTATTATTATTATTTATTAGTTATTATTATTGAGATTTTTTTTTATTTTTCGTATATAGCCTTCTGTACCTGACTTCTGTAACCACCTAAGGCCCTTCGCTGGAAATTAATTATTGGCAATCCGTTTTTTAATTGCTATCATTTTAATAATATTTTTGTGGTTATTATGACTGTCATTACCATTATTACGAGCACTATTTTTACTGTGTGGAAGTTGCCGATTATCATTTTTATTGTTTGGTCTCGTGTATTTAGATTGTATGTATTGCATTGTCTCTACTTTGCATATTCGATGTATATGGTCCTGAGCTGAAATAAAGAGTATTATCATTAATAAAGCAACTCCATTCAATTGTTTGTTAGCGCCGACACTGAATAAGCCTGAACATAGTCCTTTAAGAGGATTATGAGGGATAGAATCAAACAGGCTGGTCGAGAACTGACCCTATTTTTCATTTAGATAGCTTGAAGTAAGTCTCTCGTATACTTACAAATTTTTAGTTTCAAAATTCGGTGCAGTAGAATATAACAAATAGTCAGTATTATCCTATAACAATGGTTAAAGATACGGCAAAATAGCCTCAACAAATATTTATTACCAATATGTTGAAACGTGCGGTAAGTGGTTCCAACTTATAAAGTGGGAAAAATTCATCATAAGCCTCAATTTTCGAATACTGCTGTGTTAGAATGGTGTGAATTCGTAGTTATACTTTTTATATCGGGAAACTTTAACTGGCCTATATGAAAGGAATAAGCAATGACTATAATATGTTTGGAATGTTTGAATAAATGAAATAATTACGTCCTGGCGACCATAGCATCAAGTAAACCATAGTGGAATATAGAGAACCATAAACTCATCTTATTAGGAACCAGTTGCTGTTATAATGAAAGCCTTCCAGACAGCTTAATGAAGCAACATTTACGTGGCTTCCACCTGATTTGATTTGGAACATTAATACTTGACTTCCCAAGAACTCGAAAGTCAGCACATGATTAGGGCAGTTATGTTTTTTTTTTTTTTTTTTTTTTTAAATAGTTGATGTTCTAATATTAGTCACACACCCAAAACAGCCTGTGATATGTTGGAGGGAAAATTCCCAATTTTCTGCACCACATATGCACACCAATTCCTTAAAATGATACCCTGTGATAAAACTTTAGAATTAGTCGTCTTCAATATATAGCTTATAATAGACTACAATAAAAAGAAAATCATGAAAAAACCAATTACCCTTTACACTGGAATGCTAACGATTGTTGAAAGAACAATAAATAATATTTTATTGAATATTTCAGCAAGGACTGGGTTTTTCAAGAATTTTTACCGTTACACATTCTTGAGACTTTGAATAGGTTCTTTCTAGTGTACCTGGTATCCAAAAGATGACACACGAAGACTTTACTTCTTTTGAAATGTGTGGTCTCGATCTTACATTCGACTCCAGCATTCTACCAATCCGCCATCAAGGAGGTAAAGAGTTCGAGTCACCTGCACCCACTGAGTTTGGATGCATATTCACCAGCTGTATTATAGTTTGGCCAGACGAGTGAGAACGTGCGCGCTCTCACAATTTTATGAGTAACTCAAACAAACCGGCACATATCACGCCATGCCCATATGCCCTATGTGTATTTACATTTGCTGTGGTATTTATTGCGTACTATTTAATATATAAATATTGTGCATATCTTTGGTATATTATGTGATATCAATACCTACAAATAATCACATTTATTTATTGTGTGCTTATTTCTTATTTATTATACCAAATCATATTTAATATGTATAATTTATTATGTTTTTATTTCTTATAGGCAGGCTTTTACGATGTAGCTAATATTTTATAAATTAAAAAGGCATTATTATCAGAATTATAAACATGTAATACATATATGCATATATGTATTATATGTTTATAATTCTGATGATAATGCCTTTTTAATTTATAAAATATTAGCTACATCGTAAAAGCCAGCCTATAAGTCTGTAACTTACACTTCCTATAAGAAATAAAAACATAATAAATTATACATAATAATATGATTTGGTATAATAATAATAAATAAGCACACAATAAATAAATGTGATTATTTGTAGGTATTGATAGCACATAATATACCAAAGATATGCACAATATTTATATAATATATATATATATAATATATATATATATATATATATATATATATATATATATATATATATATATATATATTAAACAAGTTTAAGAGATATATATAATGATACTCGTTTGAACAAAATGAAAAAAACTGCTACCAGGCAACTACCTACCCTCGATTAGCTGGCATTGAAATAGAACAAAATGAATACATTAAAGTGGAATAAAATCAATCAACTCTGACCCAAAAAAACCGTTAAACTGTCATTCAGGTTAGTAAGTAACCCCTGTAATCCCACTGTGTCCGACTAACCACACCATTTTTAATAAGTCAAATACGTCTTAGAGAATCCATTTTTCTATATGGTGACATTGAACCCATCTGAAATAAAGAGACCACAATTATTACACCACTTTACCCATGAGAGTTAATCAAAAGTAATGTTTACCATACCACACTTCTATTTCTCCCAAATATTTTATCACTGCAAAGGTTAACTTTTTCAAAGTTCTGTCTTATGTTGCCTTATTCGATGGGTCTACAATACTACTCAATACTTCTTAACACCTCTTCCAGGTGTGTTCCGCACCCTGTCACAAGTAATCAAAGAGTGCCCTCTATTATTCTTATTACCCATCATCAAAGCTATATATCGTATGCTACGAACACACATGCAGACATGCCCTCCGGTGCGCCTATCAACCACGGGTGCCACATGTCCAAAGCATGTGATTTCCGAGGCGTCACCAACCTCAAATTGCATTGGTCATCTTCTTTGGCTGTTTCTCATTTCAGCATTGTTCGAGGAATCTAGCGCTTGTCTCTAAGCGATCTGTCTCTAACCGGAAAAAGCTGAGATTAACAATTCACTACCGCACCCTTTTTAAGATGGCTCGGCCACCTATGTCTTTTGTGCTCTCCCATCGCACACCACATCAGCAAGTGGTATATACTCGTTCATAATGTTTGCAAGATAGCCCCTATAACACATATTTCGACTATCACTATGGATTCTATAACCGCAATCACTGGAACCATGTAGCGTGCGTCGAAGAAGAATTCATCCTCGACATTATCCTCTAGCAGTGGAACCGTAACCATCTTCAATGTAGGCGGAACTTGAACCGCCTTGAGGTTCCATGTAGGTGTTTCACAAACACCTTTGTCGAATAATTGTAGTCCCTGGCTGAGCACGTGAACCATCCCGAAACAACCCAGCATGCACCATTAATCAGCGTCTGCAACCCCTGTAGGTTTATCCAACACCCCCGTCACTGAGCTGTAGATTCGACGTCTTCCGACCAAGCAATTGTAGCTGCCACCTCGTTGTCAACTTGAAATATCTCGTGACTCCCATGCAAGTGCGTCTCACACCCGCCTCGTAGAAGATTGTAGACTCTTGATTTGTCCCAGAATATATCCTGAGACGATCCACTGACGACATCTCGTCCATTGCAAAGGCGATCCGTAACATCGTGGCTCGTGTGTAGATGCAACCTCTGGTACTGTAGAACTAAGCTGTCTCCGTCGTCACCGTCGCGTGAAGTTGCTAATTCTCTAAAGTCATCGTGTGTCCGTATTTGTAAAGTCTACATGATCATAGAATAACTAAAGTCTTGCTCTAACAAACGAATCTGTCATCAACTAATATACCCAATCTCATAGTCAATTATTAAAAATTCTTCATTAAAACAAAATATGATCTTTACCCACTGAATCCTCATAAGTAATCCTATATCTGACAAATATACTATCAAAAACCCCCACAATGCCTATACAGCAAAACCCCTGTAATGTTTATACAGTGAACCTCCATCAAATATAATGCTGAATACCCCTTCTATCTGACACATATACCCAGATAAATTCTACCTCCTGTCTATAATAGAAATGCCTTATAAGGCTTAACCCCGATTACAAAATTCCCTTGTAGGAAAAAATATAGTGATAATAATAGTTCAACTTTTCCCATTACAAAATGTACACGTAGAGAAAAAATGTATATATAATTCAGCACTTTTCCATACAAAACAAAGTATATATTGTTACAGAATTTGCTGCCGCAACATATCCTATGCACCCGAATTTACCCCTTACATTCATCCCCATGGAATGTCATCATGGACATCCCTAAAAACAGTGCAAACAGTGCAAATCAACTCCAAAAGGAAAAAGTAGCAACTGGTCTCATCACAGCATTGTCAACATTAATCCACCTGTGAATACCTCATGTGCTCAAATCGCACCATAGACTTGTCTAGACTTGGAACCTCAGAAATCGTTATTCCTTCAAATGGCCCAAAAATCTTTACTGATACTATAGAACCATATGCCTCGAGATTATCCCTAGGACATCCACAAAGGTACCCAAAAATTGTCCTTGAAAACATAACTCATTCATGATACTGCCACATGTATATACAACTGCATAACCATTTAGTTGGGATATAAACCACAGAAAACCACAATTCAACAATTACATACCGCCAAATATAACCACTGGAGAATATGGAAATACAAACTCTTCATAGGGACCCATAAAACCACCATGAATTAGTGTCACCCCCCCCCCCCACCCCCCCCCCCCCCCCAAGAGCCATAACTCCAAAAGAACCACAATACCCACCTCTTTGGCTCGTAAAACCGCAGATCCTCACCAAAAATTATAACCACAAAAAAAAAAAAAAAAAAAAACAAAAACCAATCCACCACCAAAGATCATAGCCACAAAAAATTCAGCCCCAAAAATTCACCACCAAAATAGCCACAAAAATTCAGCCCCAATAAACCCATACCGCCAGGGACCACCACACGGACCTGCTATAATATTTCTCAGCTTAACAGAAATTTGCCATACTTTCCACCTCGTTTTCCCCGTGAAATTATTACCTCTGGTTTTTACGCCAAATTGCTGCAGTTTGTGCATAATAAGAAAAATAGTAGAAGAAATGAAAGGAAAAAAAACTTCACATTAAAGTGACTAATCACATTTCACCATCCATTTGTGAAACCAGAAAAAACACAATCAACTATTTTCAGTTTTGATATATAGGTTAATTTCAACCGACTTGTTTTTTCCTCCAAGACTATAAATCTGTTTCCAGTCTTTTCCTCAACGACTCTAAAAGGACCTTCAAATTTCGGACCCAATTTGTAATTTAGTTCATTTCTCACATTGATTTTCAGAAATACCTTGTCTCTCCTTCGCTGTGTTAATTAATACTTCGATTGTATCCTCTCTATGATGAAGTATAGTTAACAGATCAAATGTGCCTTGTGATTGGTAACCAAACAAAGCTTCAAATGGAGACATTTTAATGGAATCACTAACCATAGTGTTAATATATCTATCCCAGTTTTCATCATTACCACTTACAGTCTTCCTGAGAGCTTCGAGCACTTTCCCATTTGCTTGTTCACATAACCCATTAGCTTCAGGTCTGTATGGAATAATTGTTACTTTCTGTATCCCCATGACTTCCGCCAAACATTCTAAAGTTTTGTTTACAAATTCTCTGCCATTGTCGGTCAATAAAACCTCGGGTGAGCCATATCTGCAAATGATACCATTGAAAAATGCTATAGCTACTTCTTCAGCTGTTTTATGCTTAAATGGAAAAATTTCTACTGTCCCTGTAAGTTCACCTATTATCAGTAACAGGTACTTATTCACATATCTAGATTCACAAAAATTTCCTAGGTTATCCATATGTATTCTCTGAAAAGGTCTACTTGGCATCAGATATGACCCAAATTTGCAAGACGTTATCCTTACAGGTTTGCAAGCATTGCATATTGTACAGTTTTTCACAAAACTTTCCACATCTTTCCCCATATTTTTCCAAAGATATTTAGCACCCACCTCATACGTTTTTTTCTATCCCCAAGTGTGGACTACCGAACCTGCAATGTACTATATCCAAAACCACTGGAATTAGGACTTTCGGAGTTATGATCTGTGTTATGTCTTCTTTACTTTCACTAGTTCTCAATTTATATTTAATTTTCCTGACCAATAGATTACCTTCTAATTCTAAACCCGAAAAAGGTAACTTATAACGTTTCCTGACTAATTCCCCTCTAAGAAAGGCTTTTGCGTCTACCAAAATTTTATCTTCATCTTGCCTTTGCTTTATGAGACCCATATCCCATTGTATAGAATCGCTAGTGACTAGCGCAACTTGAAATCCTTCATATTATGTATATCCTGGTTAGAACTCTTCCTCGAGATAGCCACCTAATTTCAGTATGGTACAACAAGTGGCACTGATCACCTACTATTTCATCGCAACGTTGTTCGAACAAATGGGCATTCAATGAACTTCCTTTGATAAGATTGACAAGTTTTACAGATTCATTTAGAATATTTTTCAAGCTGGTGGTGATTCCTTTTGCAGCCAAAGCTTCACGATGAATGAAACAATGATTCCAAGTTACATAACTACCTGCAGCCTCTGATATCTAGCTCACAACACCACTATTTTTTCCTGTCATATTTGCTGCGCCATCTGTAGTGACGCCCTTGCAGTTTGCCCAGTTCGATTTATGTTTTCCAGTTACACAGTCATTCATAACTCTGAAGATCTCTGACCTTGTCGTATGTGTTGGTAAGGTCAAGCAGCACAATATGTCCTCCAAGAGGTCATCTTCCCATGGATATCTCATATCTCACATAAACCGAGAGTGCTGCACAGTTAGCTATATCAGTACTTTTATCCAGCTGGATAGTATATTCTTCAACAGCCTGGAGACGTGAAAACGGCTGAAATTCCAGATCCTCCGAGATACTGTTTTGTCACTGAAAGGGACATATTTAATATGCTCTGCCGATTTCTCATCAAGAACTAAGTTACTATATCTAATGTAGCTGGAAGGGTAAGTTTTTCACCATAAGTATATGGCACTTTCTCTTTTGCTATTCGATAAGCAACTAGATAAGAAGCCAGTTGCAATTTATCATTGTGAGTGGGTGATTTACTAAGGATTTTCACTGATAAATTCAATTGTTCTTTTTTTCTTAAAAAAAAAATCCACTGATTTTCCAACTAGTTCAATATGTTCTGATTCAAGGTGCCTCTTTAATATTTAAGGCATCATACTTTCATTTACAAGAACTTAATTGCAAATAGCACACTGTGGCCAAGGTTCTTCACTGTATTGCTTTAGCCATAATGTCTTTTCCCGCAGAAGGCTCAGAACAGGGCACAGGCGGCTAAAATGCCTTTCCCATACCAGTACGAGACATAGCAGGCTTCTCTGTCATTGAGTTCGTCTGCTTGTTTTTCTCGCCTGAACAAGACGGCTTTGGTGCCTTATTAGCAATGACATCCTTTCTAATAACAAATCGATCTATTTGATACGAGTGTGATTGTATGAACTGTTATATAACTAAAGGAGAAGTTTGCACACTTCTAAAACTCAAATGTAACTAATCATTTTCTTTTTCAAATCTGGAAGTACACGTCGCAGGCTCACAGCTTACACATACCATCGACGTTCGCCACCCTCTTCTTGATATGGAGGTTGGTTGGAACCGAATTTTATCTCTGCCAGCTCTGGTGTTACAGGTGTCACTCCCCAAGTTAAATAGTAGACTATTCAGCTGGTTTTCACTTCTCACTTGGTTTAAGCATCTGACAGCTGTTCTGATGGCTGCCGCTGTTTCACCGTTGCTGTACTTCTCTGATACATTTTGGAATACTGCGAATAACTCGCTGATGTCTGCACGCTGCTGCGGATCTTCATGAGGATTATCGTCTTCTTTAGTCAACAGCTTTTCCTTTGCTGGGTCAGAGTCCTGTGCGCTGCCCCAGTCAGACAGGGCCTTTTGCCATGGCATCTACTAGAGAAGTTTTTGAATTTGAGGAGGAGGGCTTTTCTTCTGTTAAAATTAGTGAGGCGGATGATAAAGCGCATTTTCACATAAATGTGAAAAATGACGAAGAGTTTGAACGTTGAAAAGACCTTGATATGGAGAAAAATAACACCTGTTTCAATGTGAGACGTGTATATCCTGGCAGAGAAAGGATATTGCTTAATTAAAACCTCGTCTGTCTGCATGGTGCTGTTCGGAACTTAAGGAAACAGAAGACTTAAACTGGGTATGTATATGTTGCAAAATACTTTTTTTTGTTTGTTACTTTGATACTGTGATGCTCTCATGAATTACAAACCATACCAAAAACTCAAGCATGAATTTTTTATTAAGTCCATATTATAGGTCATGTGTCTTTAGATAGTTTAAATACAAAGTCAATGGATTTATGCATAATGTCCCTGTACTTATGCAACCACCCAGAATTTATTTCTTGTCACTTTCTTGAGTTTTGGCTTATTTGGTTTCGGGACTTGCTTCTTTTTCATACTACAATTAATTCTATTTCATGTTTGAAGATAAATTAAGCTTCCTCCTGTTAAAGCGTGCTGTGTGCAGTTCTGATTTGTACAATAAATTGTCAATTTATAGGTGTCCTGTAACAATGGATGTCAACATTCGGTTGATAACAGAAAACACTGTAAGGAAAGACAAACTGATGGAAAACTACCCGTGCTCCATTACACTGAAGGGTCAGCACAATCACTCACTACCGTCTGCAGAAGCTCTTGATTAACTTAAGGTACTTCCAGAAACAAGCTATACTTTCATCAGGTATTTTGAACAAGGTGAGTAATTATGTTCACCGAATATTTCAGTTCGCTACTAGATCTGAAAACGTTATTTTCTAAATAAAATGCATTGCCAATGGATTAATAATATATAGCTTTGCTAACTAATATATATTTGCTGTATATCTGAGAAAAAAATAATTGAGAGTATACCAAACGGCTCAATGAAGTACATGGTGGTGTTGTTGATTTATCCCATGGCAGATGCAATCAGGAAGTATGCCACGTATAACCCTGAGGTGACTGTACTAGATGACATAGAGGAAGGTCAATTTACTGCAGTTCTCGTCACACCTTTCATGAGAAGAATTCCCACTAACTTTAGGGAAGCTGGAGAAATAGTCTTTGTAGATGCTACGGGATGTGTTGATCATCTTCAGTGGTTCCGTTCGTCTGTGCTGGAGAAGCAAGTGCTGCTCCTCTAACAGTGCTATTTACGTCTTCCCAAAATGAAGCAGCTCTGAAGAAAGGTAAGACTGACAATTTTTTGTATATAGTTAATTCTGCCCTACACGATTGTGGAACATATAGCTATAACAGTACTGTGTGTGTGTGTGTGTGTGTGTGTGTGTGTGTGTGTGTGTGTGTGTGTGAGAGAGAAAGAGAGAGAGAGAGAGAGAGAGAGAGAGTCATTGGCTGGAAAATAGAATAATCATCAACATTGTATGGAGCTTGGGTTTGTCTGCTGAGACATACCGTAATTACAGTATACCTGGATATATCTGACTAAAGTTTGACTGCCACTTTATTCTATGGGAGAACTCCACCGAAGACTTTCATGTCTGACGGTTGCAATGCGATGAGGGGATCCTTGGCAGCAACCTGGCTTGGAACTTAACAGTTTCTGCGCAATTTCCACTTCCTTCAACAAGTGTGGCAGTGGCTGCTTGACTCTAGGCATACCATCAAGGAGGATCGTCAGGAGCTGATGGCTGTTGTGATGCGCCTCG
>NC_087203.1:8780817-8807384 GCF_015104395.2 Macrobrachium nipponense
CGAGGCTCATCAAACAGCCATCGCTCCTGACGTCCCCTTCTTTGATGTTATGGCTAGAGTCAAGCAGCCACTGCCACACTTGTTGAAGGAAATGGAAATTGCGCAGAAACAGTCAAACTTTAGTCAGATATATCCAGGTATACTGTAATTACGGTATGTCTCAGCAGACAAACCCAAGCTCCAAGACGTAAATAGCACTGCTAGAGGAGCAGCACCTGCTTCTCCAGCACAGACGAACGGAACCACTGAAGATGATCAACACATCCCGTAGCATCTGCAAAGACTATTTCTCCAGCTTCCCTAAAGTTAGTGTGAATTCTTCTCATGAAAGGTGTGACGAGAACTGCAGTAAATCGACCTTCCTCTGTCACCTAGTAGTCACCTCAGGGTTATGCGTGGCATACTTCCTGATTGCATCTGCCATAAATTAACAAGACCACCATGTACTTCATTGAGCCGTTTGGTATACTCTCAATTATTTTTTTCTCAGATATACAGCAAATATATATTAGTTAGCAAAGCTATATATTATTAATTCATTGGCAATGCATTTTATTTAGAAAATAATGTTTTCAGATCTAGTAGCGAACTGAAATATTCGGTGAACATAATTACTCACCTTGTTCAAAATACCTGATGAAAGTATAGCTTGTATCAGGAAGTACCTTAAGTTAATTAAGAGCTTCTGCAGACGGTAGCGAGTGATTGTGCTGACCCTTCAGTGTAATGGAGCACGGGTAGTTTTCCATCAGTTTGTCTTTCCTTACAGCGTTTTCTGTTATCAACCGAATTTTGACATCCATTGTTACAGGACGCCTATAAATTGACAAGTTACTGTACAAATCAGAATAGCACACAGCACGCTGTAACAGGAGGAGGCTTAATTTATCTTCAAACATGAAATAGAATTAATTGTAGTGAAAAGAAGCAAGTCTCGAAACCAAATAAGCCAAAACTCAAGAAAGTGACAATAAATAAATTCTGGGTGGTTGCATAAGTTCAGGGACATTATGCCTAAATCCACTGGCTTTGTACTTAAACTATCTAAAGACACATGACCTATAATATGGACTTAATAAAAAATTCATGCTTGAGTTTTTGGTATGGTTTGTAATTCATGAGAGCATCGTAGTATCAAAATAACAAAAAAAAAAGTATTTTGCAACATATACATACTCAGTTTAAGTCTTCTGTTTTCCTAAGTTCCGAACAGCACCATACAGACAGACGAGTTTTTAATTAAGCAATTTCCTTTCTCTGCCAGGATATACACGTCTCACATTGAAACAGGTATTATTTTTCTCCATATCAAGCTCTTTTCAACGTTCAAACTCTTCGGCATTTTTCACATTTATGTAAAAATGTGCTTTATCATCCGCCTCACTAATTTTAACAGAAGAAAAGCCCTCCTCCTCAAATTCAAAAACTTCTCTAGTAGATGCCATGGCAAAAGGCCCTGCTGTCTGATGGGGCAGCGCACAGGACTCTGACCCAGCAGAGGAAAAGCTGTTGACTAAAGAAGACGATAATCCTCATGAAGATCCGCAGCAGCGTGCAGACATCAGCGAGTTATTCTAAGTATTCCAAAATTGTATCAGAGAGTACAGCAACGGTGAAACTGCGGCAGCCATCAGAATGCTTAAACAAGTTAGAAGTGAAAACCAAGCTGTCAGATGCTTAACCAAGTGAGAAGTGAAAACCAGCTGAATAGTCTACTATTTAACTTGGGGAGTGACTCCTGTAACACCAGAGCTGGCAGAGATAAAATTCGGTTCCAACCAACCTCCATATCAAGAAGAGGACGGGGAACGTCGATGGAATGTGTAAGCTGTGAGCCTGCAACGCGTACTTCCAGATTTGAAACAAAACATGATTAGTTACATTTGAGATTTAGCAGTGAGCAGACTTCTCCTTTAGTTATATAACAGTTCATACAACCACACTCGTATCAAATAGATCGATTTGTTATTAGAAAGGATGTCATTGCTAATAAGGCACCAAAGCCGTCTTGTTCAGGCGAGAAAAACAAGCAGACGAACTCAATGACAGAGAAGCCTGCTATGTCTCGTACCGGTATGGGCAAGGCATTTTCGCCGCCTGTGCCCTGTTCTGAAAGCCTTCTGCTGGAAAAGAAATTATGGCCAAGGCAATACAGTGAAGAACCTTGGCCACTGTGTGCTATTTGCAATTAAGTTCTTGCAAATGAAAGTATGAAGCCTTAAAAATTAAAGAGGCACCTTGAATCGGAACATATTGAACTAGTTGGAAAATCAGTGGATTTTTTTTTTGCAACTGGCTTCCTATCTAGTTGCTTATCGAATAGCAAAAGAGAAAGTGCCATATACTTATGGTGAAAAACTTACCCTTCCAGCTACATTAGATATAGTAACTTAGTTCTTGATGAGAAATCAGCAGAACATATTAAATATGTCCCTGTCAGTGACACAACAGTATCTCGGAGGATTTGGAATTTCAGCCGTTCTCACGTCTCCATGCTGTTGAAGAATATACTATCCAGCTGGATAAAAGTACCGATATAGCTAATTGTGCAGCACTCCTGATTTATGTAAGATATGAGATATCCATGGGAAGATGACCTCTTGGAGGACATATTGTGCTGCTTGACCTTACCTACACACACGACAGAGTCAGAGATCTTCAGAGGTTTGAATGACTGTGTAACTGGGAAACATAAATCGAACTAGGCAAACTGCAAGGACGTCACTACAGATGGTGCAGCAAATTTTACAGGAAAAAATAGTGGTGTTGTGAGCAAGATATCAGAGGCTGCAGGTAGTTATGTAACTTGGAATCATTGTTTCATTCATCATGAAGCTTTGGCTGCAAAAGGAATCACCACCAGCTTGAAAAATATTTTAAATGAATCCGTAAAACTTGTCAATCTTATCAAAGGAAGTTCATTGAATAGCCATTTGTTCAAACAACGTTGCGATGAAATAGTAGGTGATCAGTGCCACTTCTTGTACCATTTGAAATTAGGTGGCTATCCCGAGGAAGAGTTCTAACCAGGATATAATATGTAGGATTTCAAGTTGCGCTAGTCACTGGTGATTCTATACAATGGGATATGGGTCTCATAGAGCAGAGGCAAGATGAAGATGAAATTTTGGTAGACACAAAAGCCTTTCTTAGAGGGGAATTAGTCAGGAAACGTTATAAGTTACCTTTTTTGGGTTTAGAATTAGAAGGTAATCTATTGGTCAGGAAAATTAAATATAAATTGAGAACTAGTGAAAGTAAAGAAGACATGACACAGATCATAATTCCGAAAGTCCTAATTCCAGTGGTTTTGGATATAGTACATTGCAGGTTCGGTAGTCCACACTTGGGGATAGAAAAAACGTATGAGGTGCGTGCTAAATATATTTTGGAAAAATATGGGGAAATGGGGGGAAAGATGTGGAAAATTTTGTGAAAAACTGTACAGTATGCAATGCTTGCAAACCTGCAAGGATAACTTCTTGCAAATTAGGGTCATATCTGATGCCAAGTAGACCTTTTCAGAGAATACATATGGATATCCTAGGAAATTTTTGTGAATCTAGATATGTGAATAAGTACCTGTTAGTGAACTTACGAGGACAGTAGAAATTTTTCCATTTAAGCATAAAACAGCTGAAGTAGTAGCTATAGCATTTTTTCAATGGTATCATTTGCAGATATGGCTCACCCAAGGTTTTTTATTGACCGACAATGGCAGAGAATTTGTAAACAAAACTTTAGAATGTTTGGCGGAAGTCATGGTGATACAGAAAGTAACAATTATTCCATACAGACCTGAAGCTAATGGGTTATGTGAACGAGCAAATGGGAAAGTGCTCGAAGCTCTCAGGAAGACTGTAGGTGGTAATGATGAAAACTGGGATAGATATATTAACACTATGGTTAGTGATTCCATTAAAATGTCTCCATTTGAAGCTTTGTTTGGTTACCAATCACAAGGCACATTTGATCTGTTAACTATACTTCATCATAGAGAGGATACAATCTAAGCATTAATTTCCACAGCGAAGGAGAGACAAGGTATTTCTGAAAATCAATGTGAGAAATGAACTAAATTACAAATTGGGTCCGAAATTTGAAGGTCCTTTTAGAGTCGTTGAGGAAAAGACTGGAAACAGATTTATAGTCTTGGAGGAAAAAACAAGTCGGTCGAAATTAACCCATATATCAAAACTGAAAAGGGTTGGTTGTGTTTTTTCTGGTTTCACAAATTGATGGTGAAATGTGAGTAGTCACTTTCATGTAATGTTTTTTTCTCTTTCATCTCTTCTACTATTTGTCTTATTATGCACAAATTGCGGCGATTTGTCGTAAAAACCAGAGGTAATCATTTCACGAGGAAAACGAGGTGGAAAGTATGGCAAATTTCTGTTAAGCTGAGAAATATTATAGCAGGTCCGTGTGGTGGTCCCTGGCGGTATGGGTTTATTGGGCTGAATTTTTGTGGCTATTTTGGTGGTGAATTTTTGGGGCTGGATTTTTTGTGGCTATGATCTTTGGTGGTGGATTTTTTTTTTTTTTTTTGTGGTTATAATTTTTGGTGAGGATCTGCGGTTTTACGAGCCAAAGAGGTGGGTATTGTGGTTCTTTTGGAGTTATGACTCTTGGAGGGGGGGTGGAGTTGGCACTAATTCATTGTGGTTTTATGGGTCCCTATGAAGAGTTTGTATTTCCATATTCTCCAGTGGTTATATTTGGCGGTATGTAATTGTTGAATTGTGGTTTTCTGTGGTTTATATCCCAACTAAATGGTTATGCAGTTGTATATACATGTGGCAGTATCATGAATGAGTTATGTTTTCAAGGACAATTTTTGGGTACCTTTGTGGATGTCCTAGGGATAATCTTGAGGAATATGGTTCTATAGTATCAGTAAAGATTTTTGGGCCATTTGAAGGAATAACGATTTCTGAGGTTACAAGTCTGACTAGACAAGTCTATGGTGCGATTTGAGCACATGAGGTATTCACAGGTGGATTAATGTTGACAATGCTGTGATGAGACCAGTTGCTACTTTTTCCTTTTGGAGTTGATTTGCACTGTTTGCACTGTTTTTAGGGATGTCCATGATGACATTCCATGGGATGAATGTAAGGGGTCAATTCGGGTGCATAGGATATGTTGCGGCAGCAAATTCTGTAACAATATATACTTTGTTTTGTATGGAAAAGCACTGAATTATATATACATTTTTTTCTCTACGTGTACATTTTGTAATGGGAAAAGTTGAATTATTATTATCACTATATTTTTTCCTACAAGGGAATTTTGTAATCGGGGTATTTATCTGGGTATATGTGTCAGATAGAAAGGGTATTCAGCATTATATTTGATGGAGGTTAACTGTATAAACATTACAGGGGTTTTGCTGTATAGGCATTGTGGGGTTTTTTGATAGAATACTTGTCAGATATGGGATTACTTATGAGGATTCAGTGGGTAAAGATCATATTTTGTTTTAATGAAGAATTTTTAATAATTGACTATGAGATTGGGTATATTAGTTGATGACAGATTCGTTTGTTAGAGCAAGACTTTAGTTATTCTATGATCATGTAGACTTTACAAATACGGACACACGATGACTTTAGAGAATTAGCAACTTCACGCGACGGTGACGACGGAGACAGCTTAGTTCTACAGTACCAGAGGTTGCATCTACACACGAGCCACGATGTTACGAGAGATGTCGTCAGTGGATCGTCTCAGGATATATTCTGGGACAAATCAAGAGTCTACAATCTTCTACGAGGCGGGTGTGAGACGCACTTGCATGGGAGTCACGAGATATTTCAAGTTGACAACGAGGTGGCAGCTACAATTGCTTGGTCGGAAGACGTCGAATCTACAGCTCAGTGACGGGGGTGTTGGATACACCTACAGGGGTTGCAGACGCTGAATAATGGTGCATGCTGGGTTGTTTCGGGATGGTTCACGTGCTCAGCCAGGGACTACAATTATTCGACAAAGATGTTTGTGAAACACCTACATGGAACCTCAAGGCAGTTCAAGTTCCGCCTACATTGAAGATGGTTACGGTTCCACTGCTAGAGGATAATGTCGTACATGGTTCCAGTGATTGCGGTTATAGTATCCATAGTGATAGTCGAAATATGTGTTATAGGGGCTATCTTGCAAACATTATGAACGAGTATATACCAGTTGCTGATGTGGTGGGCGATGGGAGTGCACAAAAGACATAGGTGGCTTGAGCCATCTTAAAAAAAGGGGGCGGGTGCGGTAAAAAAGTGAATTGTTAATCTCAGCTTTTTCCGGTTAGAGACAGATCGCTTAAAGACAAGCGCTAGATTCCTCGAACAATGCTGAAATGAGAAACAGCCAAAGAAGATGACCAATGTAATTTGAGGTTGGTGACGCCTCGGAAATCACATGCTTTCTTTTGGACATGTGGCACCCGTGGTTGACAGGCGCCCCGCAGGGCATGTCTGCATGTGTGTTCGTAGCATACGATATATAGCTTTGATGATGGGTAATAAGAATAATAGAGGGCACTCTTTGATTACTTGTGACAGGGTGCGGAACACACCTGGAAGAGGTGTTAAGAAGTATTGAGTAGTATTGTAGACCCATCGAATAAGGCAACATAAGACAGAACTTTGAAAAAGTTAACCTTTGCAGTGATAAAATATTTGGGAGAAATAGAAGTGTGGTATGGTAAACATTACTTTTGATTAACTCTCATGGGTAAAGTGATGTAATAATTGTGGTCTCTTTATTTCAGATGGGTTCAATGTCACCATATAGAAAAATGGATTCCCTAAGACGTATTTGACTTATTAAAAATGGTGTGGTTAGTCGGACACAGTGGGATTACAGGGGTTACTTACTTAAACCGGATTTGGGAGAGGAAAATGACAGTTTAGCGGTTTTTTTGGGTCAGAGTTAATTGATTTTATTCCACTTTAATGTATTCATTTCGTTCCATTTCAATGCCAGCTAATCGAGGGTAGGTAGTTGCCTGGTAGCAGTTTGTTTCATTTTGTTGAAACGAGTATCATTATATATAGCTCTTAAACTTGTTTAAGATATATATATATATATATATATATATATATATATATATATATATATATATCTATATATATATATATATATATATATAATATATATATTACATGTTTATTCTGATAATAATGCCTTTTTAATTTATAAAATATTAGCTACATCGTAAAAGCCAGCCTATAAGTCTGTAACATACACACCATTCCTATAACAAAAAAACATAATAAAGCTTCACTGACGTTCCTGGATTGAAAGGATCCATGGGTTCGCGCCCTGGTCCAGGCAAGTCTATTACCGAGAAAAAAATTCCTCCCCTTCGGTTAAGCATATATGAAAATATATTACTTCCGAGGTAGAGCGAATTAGATATTAAAGGACATTGTAGCTCGATATATGTATATGAATAACGGAAATGTGATATGACCTATATATATATATATATATATATATATATATATATATATATATATATATATATATGATATATATATATATATATATATTATAGATGATATATAGATAGATAGAGTAGATAGATAGATAGAGATAGTAGATATGATATATATCATATAATAGATATATATATATATATATAGTATATATATATAGTATATATATATATATATATATATATAGATATATATATATATATATGTATATATATATATATATATATATATATATATATATATATATATATATATATATATATATATATATATATATATGATATATATATATATATATATATATATATTTTATATATATATATATATATATATATATATATATAATATTATATATATATATATATATATATATATAATATAGATATATATATATATATATATATATATATATATATATATATATATATATATTATATATATATATATATATATATACTATATATATATATATATATATATATATATATATATATTACTGAATGACAACCATAAACTCTCTCTCAATTCCTCTCCCTCTCTCCAACTCTCCTTCAATTATTGCTTCTTTCTCCTCCCTAATAGCCCCTCTACTCTCTCTCTCTCTCTCTCTCTCTCTCTCGTCTCTACTCTCTCTCTCTCTCCTCTCTTCTCTCCTTCTCCTGTAAATGTAGTTGCTTCAATTACATTGCCCAGTGGTTTTGACATTTTCCATTTCACCCATTCTCACCCCCCTATTCCTATAGGGTCTGAACTTGGAATTAACACATTGGGAGTGTCACTATTCATCTCTGTGACCTCAAAAACTATGGATCAGACACTAATATCTGTCATTTTTGACGTTTCATTTCTCATCACTTCTCATCCCCTTTCCTACTGGAATTGAACTTGGACTGAAAGGGCATTGGGAGTGGCACTATTCATCTCAGCAACCTTGAAAACTATGGATTAGAATTATGTTATCTGTCTTTTTTGGTTATTTTATATATCAACCCCTTGAAACCACACGCTCTATAGTACCAGTGATGCCTTATCCCCACAGTATTCTTTTCCAGATAGTAAGTCATATGTATACTGAAATGAGGTGTGATAAATCCAAAGTTCATTTAGTTACTATGTCTACAGGGAGAATTAGCCCTGTTTTAGGGAGACCTCCCCTTTGGTGGCCTTTGGTGCTAGTGATGACTTACCCTCACAGCATTCTTTTCCAGATGGTAAGTCATACATATCCAATTGTGGCTAAAATTTCTCAATGCATTTCTGACTTATGCTGGAACACACTCACACACACACACACACACACACTACATACATGCATTTTAATAAAGATAGATGTGTAATATGTGGAATTGTTATGTGCGTGCATGTGTATAATGAAAAGGATGGTGGCGAGAACTGATTAAATCAAAATAGCTAGGGATACATAACCAAGGGAATGCGCTGTGCACTCATTCGAGGAATTTTCATTTGCGAAGTAATATTTCACTGTTGCCTTCTAAAAAACTGCAAAATGACAGATTTCTTTTATTTTCTTCTTAAACAAAAATCCAATAAATCAAACAAAGGAATGTCTTGCGGGCAAATAGTTTTATTAAATATTTTGCCTTAGAGTGCCGATTCATTACGAAAGCTGTTCCATGAAGAGTGCAAGAGTCATCTCATAATTTGTTATACGAATTTAATTTCGAAATATATATATATATATATATATATATATATATATATATATATATATATATATATATATATATCATATATCAACCTTTATCACACTCCTTAGCTATTTCAACAGTCGACCCTTTAGGTCATTAGATTATTTATATATGGAATATAAATCCCTTAATTGCTCGGTCGGCTACAAACTAAACACTGAACATTAAAGTTTGACTTGCATATGACTCAAAGGAGTGTGATAAAGAAATTAATGTGAATATTTGGTTAACCCATAGTTACCAGAAAGTGGTTAACAAATGATAGGCAACTGATTATATATATAAAAAAAAAAATCATATATACAGAAATACTCATAAGTAATGAATAATACATGGAAGATACAGATCCACGTACAAGATAAATGCATATGATATCATGCTAATATTAAAGAAAACATGTCATCATAATGATAGTTATATACTGTTAGTCATGAGAATATATATTCAACAGAAAGTACTGCCGTACGTCTGATGATTGCATGACATAAGAATTACATTCTAAAAATCATATATGGTTAATACGTAAATGGTACCAAAAATGTGATAAGATAAAAGGTAACTGATTAAGTATAGTGCTACCTGATTAGTATATATATATATATATATATATATAATATATATATCTATATATATATATATATATATATATATATATATATATATATATATATATATATATATATATAATATATATATATATATATCTATCTATATATATATATATATATATATATATATATATATATATCTATATATAGATATATATATATATATATATATATATATATATATATATATATATATATATATGTATATAATGATTCAAATAGATTCAGATAAGTGTGCACATCATATAGATTCCTGGTGCATACACTCACAGACATATTGATTCATTGTAGAACTTCAATTGATTATGTTCGGTGCGCTACCAGATATATTGAATGATAAATTATTATTAAGCTTCTCATACTTTACATATGGAATGCAATGTCACAGAGGTTCCTGTTACACATTTAGCCAGCGTTCAAACCGCTTTTCACACAAAACACAATTCCAAACAACTTCCCCCGAGTCAAATGAAATGGACAGTTTCAAGTGGCTCTAAAGTCAAATGCCTTAAGGGCTAATGGGTAAGTGTCAGGACGAGGTACGACGTTTCTGTTGATGATCCGTTCTTGTTTGCCTCAACCTACACCAAGCAAAATATGTTAGCGGTGACCAGAACCACCACCAACACGCATGTCACAGCAAGCAGTGTGTAGAACCGTAGATCCTCGTTGACATACCAGACAGTTTTGATAGTTGATGGGCCACTTTCGCGTTGTATGGTAGGGGTAAAGCTGGAGTGATGGTACTCGACCAAGAAAAATTCGCGAAGAAAAATTCGCGAAGTTAGCTCGTTCCCTTATGATGGTGCTTACTCCACGGACCGTGTAGTTGGGCGTGACTCCACTGCAGCCGTCTGCAGCGACGAACATCCGTGAAGAGGCCGTTGATCCGTCCGGGCAAGCGACGTGAAACCCTGCTCTGTCGTATCGTATCCACGATCCGTTATTCAGCCTGTAAGCGAACTAATACTTGTCAAAAGGGTAAAGTTGTTTCAGACATCGTTCCCGTGTGTGAGAGAGAGAGCCGTTTAGCACTAGACCTAACTCGCATGAATCCCCTGATTTATCCTTGAATTCAAAGGAGTCAGCTGTACAAACTTTATTACCCATGGCATCTGAACAGTGAGTGAACCTATCCAGGTCTCTGATAACTGTAAATGTTTCCTTATTAGGGGAAATCAATACGTATCCCGTCAGATTAGATATTACTGGTAATGAGTTATTCATCATGAAAGTAGGAAACGGTGCAATTTTGTAAGATTGCCAGGCATCAGAAGAATTAAAAGGAATGTTAATCATGATCCTGTAATTCTCAACACTTACTGAAATTAAGCTATAATATCTTATGTGCATCTAACAAAGGAATATAACCAAGTTTCTCTCGTCCGTTCTTTAAAGTTAATGCTAAATCTTTGATAGGCAAAAGATGTGACGACAGAACACCCTTTGTAGCTAGCGTGATAGCTTCCACATAGTCTTTTGATTTTTCAATAAAATGTGAAATTTTTGTACGGATATGGTCTACCTTAGAACTGTAATATGCTAATGTTGCCAGCAGGTGTTGCACATCCATCAGCTGATTGACATTACTGGAATGTTCGTTCACCAATGTTATAAGTTGATTGATTGAAGATAATTGTTTACGAAGTTTGGAAAAAACTAATTCATTTTCATGTTGCAAAAATTCAATTCTCTTATTCTAAACGGGTTACGTCTTTCTAGGCTACTGTGTCTCACGGTCCACATAAGCAGATCACGAGCCAAACATTCTGCTTCAGCAGTTTTGTTTTGCAAGTCGAATGATAACATTTCTGCAACACCTAAAGTCTGAGCTAGCAAAATCTCTGGATTAAAAGGAAAATGACGTTGATGTAACTGATTCAATGATTCGGCAAACCGCGACAAGTCACTTTTTAGTTAATGACATCATCTTCTTGCAGGAAAATTGCTCGCAAATCAACTTCTAGAACTATATTACTTGCTGTAATGAAAACGTCCTCTGTTCTTTCAATTATAGAGCCATGTGTAAAATGTATATTTTTTGTTTTAGGATCTTTCCACCCGACAAGCATGTCTGAACAAACAGTACCAATCCGAACAATATAAGTTTCATGTTGGAAACCTGCAATTAGTGAAATATATGTAATTACTCATATTTGAATTAACTACTTCTATACAAAACAGAAAAAATATTTCCAAATATTATATATACATACTTTTATCATGCAAGTTTCATAGATACTTTTTATTAGTTATGTTTCATATATATGCATACATAAATTCTTCTCTTTTTTTCTCTCTCTCTCTCTCTTTCTACTAACTGCGAACATGGTATTGTTCTTACGTCAGTAGGTTGGGATATGTTTTGAACTTTTAGTCTGTTGGCCGTTGATATTTCTAAAATGCTAAACGGGCCTTCAAACTTAGGTGTTAGCTTGTAGTTCAAACCCTTGCGAAACATATACTTGTATATATATATGGTCATCTACTGTGTATGACTTAGTTGGCTTAGCGATTTTATAATGATTTCTTTTCATTATAATTTGTGATTCTTCTAAATTCTTATGAAGTATATTATATCGGCTTACACTTGCTTCCATAACATCCCGTAGGGGATTTGATAAATGGGTTGTAGGCGTAAATGCATGGAAAGGTGTCCTAGCTGGGGTACTGTACAATGCCTCGTGCGGCGACATTTTGATAGATACATGATATGAATGGTTAAGAGTACTTAGAACCGCTGGTATGGCAATATCCTAGTTGGGATCCATTCCCCCAAGTGTAACTCGTAGGACATTTAACACCTTCCTATTTACCCTCTCAAATAATGCATTAGACTCTGGGTGATAAATCATGGTATTGATTTTCTTAATGCAAAGGAATTCACACGAGTTAAGGAAATAATTATTGAATTCTCCACCCGAGTCAGAGATTATCATGTGTGGAATTCCATGTTTACAAATTTAGCACTCGTAAAATTTCTTAGCGCATTCAATTGCAGTTTTAGTTTTTAGTGCTATCAATTCTGTATATCGAGTCAAGGCATCTATTAACACTAAGAGATGCTTATTTCCTCGGTCAAACTCTTTCAAAGGGTTGGGTGGGCACGGGATAGGCCCCCAAGCTAACAGGTGTCTTAGTGTGCCCTATGTTTTCATGACAAATGTGACAATTAGCTATGTGTTTTTTTATATCTGTAAGCATCGTAGGCCAATAAAATAGTGATTTGGCTTTCTGTGACATGATAGAGAACCCTGGATGACCATGTAATGGATTGGAATGCAACCAGTTTAAGACGATTGGTATAAGCGAGATTGGAACCACTACCTGGTCGTTAGTCACCTGCGGGGTGCTGCGGGTTTTCCTTGTCACGGAACCTACACAGAATATTATCCTTAATTATATAATTCTGCTGAGTATACTTCACATATTCCTTTTCTTTAGGATTCCCGTTCAAAGCATCTATTATTTTCTTTAACTGCTGATCTTTTCTTTGTTCAGTCTGTACTAGTTCAGCGCTCCATCCCGGGTCTTCCTGTTCAGATACAGTTTTAACAATAGGCACGGATGTTGATATATCTATTAGTTCAGCTAATGGCTCCATACAAGATGGCGCGGGGCTGCGTGATAATGCGTCAGCAATGATATTTGCTTTCCCAGGTAGATATCCTATCCTTGCGCCAAAGTCTTGAATGATCATATGCCAACCGAGTTTCTTTTTATTTGGGTACTGTGAACTAAAGCCTTTGAAGAAGTCGTTTGTGAGGGGCTTATGGTCAGTAAAGAACCTGACAGGATAGCCATCTATTATGAACTTAAAATGTACTAGTGAGTTAACAATAGCTGGCCCTTCCTTCTCTATTACAGCATATTTACTTTCAGAAGGTCTCAGTTTACGTGAATAATAAGCTATAGGGAAGAACTGTTTGTCATATTGCTGAAGTAGTACCGCTCCTACCCCTTGGTCTGAGGCATCAGTTGCGATAAAGAATTCCTTACTGAAGTCAGGGAATTTTAAGATAGTTGAACTGCATAATTCTTCTTTCAAGGTATCTAACGCCTGTTGATGCTTTTGAGACCACATAAAATCTACGCCCTTCTTCTTAAGATCGGTTAGATGAGCGGCTATAATTGAGTAATTGCGTATAAAACGTCAGTAATCCCACTACAGCCTAAAAATTGCTGTATCCCCTTGACGTTGGTAGGTATCGTGGACTACCTTAAGACCTTGACTAGACACCGTAAAACCTAAATAGACTAGTTCTGTTTTTAAAAACTCACACTTAGTTATCTTCACTCTTAAATCATTATGTTGTCTTAGTCTCTGTAGCACTAGCTCTAGTTTACGTAAATGTTCTTAAGGTATTAGAAAAGATTACAAGGTCGTCCATATAGGCATGTAGGGTATCCCTAACAAGTCTCCGAACACTATATTAATCATTCTGGTGAATGTAATTGGGGCACAACGTAAACCAAAAGCCATACGTAAAAATTCATAATGTCCCCTGGCTGTGCTGAAGGCAGTGTATGGGATACTCTCTTTTTCTAAAGGATACTGGTGGTGAAAGCCTTTAAGTAAGTCCAAACTGGTGAAATATTTTGTTCTGTCCTAACAAGGATAAAATATCGTCAGTACATGGCACTGGGAATCGATCGGGAATCGTTTCCTCATTTAAGCAACAGAAATCTACGCAAATACGCCAAGTTCGATCTTTTTTCGGTACGATTAAGGGGAAATTATAAGGGCTGTTCGATTTCCTAAAGACTCATTCTTCTAACATTTTACCTACTTCATCATTGATCTCATTCTAGAATTTCATAGGGAGTCGGCACAAAGGTACGTAAATGACTTTATGCTTGTCTTTTAGCTGTATTTGGTGTTCAATGACATCCGTTTTTCCCAAAGATCCCTCGGTTAGTGGAGAAAACATCATGATATTTAGTTAAAAGGAAAAAAAAATTCTGCTGAATCTCCTCTTCTTGAATGTCTTTATTGATTTTACTTGTGATAGATTGTAAGAGGGATTCATCCACAACTGAATGAGAGTGATTAATTTCGGCAACGGTAAGAATGCAATACTTATAAACTTCCATATCCACGATGTGTTGATTTTTGTGGATCACTAGATTGGTATTCAAATGGTTACAGACTTCAATGTTAACTTATTGCTGTGAATCAAGTGTATAGTGTTTGTGTTACGGACAGTCCGTTAATTTTCAGAGTGTCAGAAAGGATTAACATTTCAGATCCCGGCAAAGTCTTGTTTACACGCACTATATTCGAAGGTACGCTCGGCTCGAGAGTTTGCTGCCTTCTGCTATTACGGGTGTGCGAGAATTCTGTTGGGTCGCTTGAACAAAGTCATGATTCAGAGACAAGCGATTGGTTCCTCAATGTACGTTACTGTTTGATTGTTTGTCTCTTTTTTGTCCAAAACTGATTTTAACGCATATGCAATATAAGATAAGAAAAAATGTGTTACAGATAATAACAGAGTCCCCCAAAATGATAAGATTAAAAACAGATAATATGATAAGGATATTACCAGAGAACTTCTGGAAGAAAAAAAAATTAGCAACAAAGATAAAAAGGCCTGCTGGGCGAGAATCCGAAGTTGAAGATAGATTCCTGCAAGAAAGGAAGATTAAGAATAACGTATAACTCACCCCCAGGAATAATGGACGATCAATCTTGTGTATGGAGAACACTAAAAGTCACACACCAGAATGAATAAAGAATTGGTGACGTCACGGCCTTGGCTTCGATGTCGCTGTTCCATAGTGACCTGAATTCTCAGTTCGCGTTCTGCTCGTCCGGTGTTTGTTTGTTGAATGATTCGTTTCCCGTGTCTTTATTCATGGTGATCCGATGCTGCAGACACGTCCGGTTTGTTTCTTGAAGTGCTGGAGATGCTCAGTAGACGATGATATACCCCCCTCGAATGGTTATTAATGAGAGACGTTTCTTACATTGCCATAAGAGGTTCGAAGGTGCTTGAAGATTCTCTCGCCTTCGTTGACTTCTGATATGTTACATTTTGTTAGTCTTCAGATGATGTGGAATAGTCCGAGTATGGGCTGCCAGCAATGTTGTCTTCTGATGGCGTCGACCCGGTAGAGCTGCCACCAATGTTGTGCTATGCCTTGTATAACGAGGCGCACTGTGATGTTATTTATACCTGCGATGTTATACGCAAGTATCATGTGGTATACTTCCCATCCTTGTCTGAGATTGCGACGATAATTTCTAAGTCAGTATCTTCTTTGGGTATGAATGCAGAGATGTTTCAAACTCATGATGACAACAGGAACAATATATTCGCAAAACTACATCTCTTGAGTAAGAAACAAGAAGGTGGTTAGGAGAACTTGACTCTAGGAGGGGAAGTAGAGTTCTGAGATACAAATACATTTACAAATTATAGGTGAGCACAGCTGAGCTCAGCATACATAACATACAGACAGACGAATATATGAGAGGAAGTCACGTAGATGTCAGTGGGTTATAGGTCAATAGGTTCTCATGCGAAACCACTGTGACCTGTCTGACACAACAATGGATTTGATTATCACAGGCAAATCCAAACCAGGGCATCGCTGATTCAATAAGCCAAAACCTAGCTTGCATCCTGTTTATCAACCTTTATCACACTCCTTGCTATTTCAACAGTGACCCCTTAGGTCATTAGATTATTTATATATGGAATATAAATCCCTTTGAATGTAACCCTTACATATATCACCCCGGAAAGAATTTTCGTTCTTTCATTCATATATTTATCTATTCATTAATTTTTTACCCATGCAGTCTTATGTTTACTGCTTGTTAGTAACTGAGTGTTGTTTGCTTGTTATTGTTTTGCAGTCGTTAAGGAGTATAGTTCTAATCCAATAAATTTTTCCTTTACATGGTGAAGTGGAGGCAAAGAGACCTTTTTTCGGGAACAGCCTAAGTTTGCAGTCAGTGATCCTCTGAACGCTAGATAGGTTGGGGATTGTTTCTGAGAGGTATTTATCTGCTGGGAGTAGCAGATTCTCCTTGGATCGCTGCAATGGTGTTTCCAGTGGCTCCCTTTATTCGACATCACCGCCTGCTTTTGAGTTTTCAACACCTTATACCACTGTCATGCCCATTTGATCATTCTTCCTATGCTGATACATGGATGTTTGTCTTCGAGGAGCAGCTGTGATCAAGTTTTTCATGAAGTTATCGATACCAATCTTGTTCCTTATCTGGAGGATTCAAACACCTGTTAATTTGTGATGGACACATTACGAACACGGGAGAGGATATCAGCCTTGGACAACCTCTTGTCCCTCATATTTATTACTGCAACTGCAACACTGTTGATAAAACATCATGAGGACTTAAGTATTGGTATTAGTAATTGTCCTCCTTTTTAGAACTGCAACAGCATTCCATTACAAAGGAGCATCCAGGCTATGCTGCAGTGACATGAAACTTATCTCGGTCCAATATAATTCAATTACTTTTTTCTTTTGTAAATAAATGTTTATAATATTTCCTTTTTCGTATCATACTCCCTCGTTGTCCTTTGCCATCATTATTCCTAAATTATAACTGGTAGTTGAAGGCACTTGAGATTGTGCAAAATATTATTTTTTTATGTAACGGCTTTACGTAAATTATAAAGAACCTACTTTAGCATAGAACATTAACGTTATTAAGTCGTGACATAAATTGGCAACCGTGACAGGATGGCAAATGCTTAGTGAGGTAGTGTGAATAAGTACAATTTTTTTATATCTCTTTAGGGGTCACTTTAATAGTTGTTAGTGTTAAGTACCAATGACTCAGTTTAACGAGATGGCAACTTTAAGCGAGTTTACTGCCATTGGAGGGAAGCTTGGATTGTCAGGATCTGACTTAGCATATTTTATAAAAGAGCAACAGGAGCTCGAACGCACTAAACGAGCACAGCAGAGAGAAGCTGAGAGAGATCAGAGAGAAGCTGAAAGAGAGCAAATGGAAGCTGAAAAGCAATATTGGCTGAAAAGAGAGCTCTTATGAAAGCTGATAAAGAAAGGCTTGAAGAACAAAGTAAAACTCTTCAGTTAGAGATAACTTTAAAGTCATTAAAATCCGACAAAACTTCTATGAGTGATGCTGTTCCGGCTAAGTTCGGTGATAAATGGGGTACTAAGCTAATTCCTAAGTTTAGCGAGTCTGATGTTGGTAAATTTTTCGCTGATTTTGAGAAAGTATCTCATAAGCTAGCTTAGCCTAAGGAACTCTGGTCTGTGTTAGTGCAGTCTGCATTCTCTGGTAAGGCACAATTTGTTTATGCAGCGTTAAGTGAAGAAGATTCCAGTGATTATGATATTGTGAAAAAAATTGCGTACCAGCTAATCCCAGAAGCTTACCAGCAGAAATTCAGATCCTGGCATTAAATGTTTAATCAAACATTTGTAGAATGGGCAGGCCAGAAAGCAGTGAAACTTGACGAGTGGTTGGCTACAGAGGAGGCAACTACATTGCCAAGTTACGAGAACTGGTTTTGTTAGAGGATTTTAAAAATAACATTCCCAAAGACGTTCGCAGCCATATTAAAGAATTTAACATTGATAATGTGAATGAGGCAGCAAAGGCAGCAGACAGGTTTGTTTTGTCACATAAGTATTATGGTAAAAAGAAAACTTATTGGGAAGCAGGTGTGGAAAAGGTGGAAGTAATAAAGGGTAAAGAAAGTCCTTCATCGCCTTCGAGGGGTGCGAGGCAGGCCTGGGCATTGTTTATTATAAGTGTGATAAGAAAGGTCATGTTAAGTCAAATTGTCCTGAAGTAACTAAGTCGGTCAAACCAGTTATGCTAATAGATTGTAGGTAAGTGCCGCCTGTGTCTTCTAGTCTTGAAGGAGAAGTAAGTGGGAGGAAGCCTTATGGGAAGGATTTTGAAGACTTTGTCTTTAGATGTATGGTGAAAGTTGGACCTGAGGCAACTGATGGTAATATAGTTGCATTGCTACGGGACACTGGCTCTTGCCAGTCCTGCATTCTAGAAACCTCTTTCCCTAAAGATTTCTCACGGAAAGGTCAGGATTATGTCTTGCTTGGTGGTTTCCCAGATACAGTAACATCTTGGCCTGTGGAAGAAGTTTATGTGGAATCTCCTTTGGTAACTGGTAGGTTGAAACTGGCTGTAGTTAGTGCATTGCCTGTGAGTGGTGTGGATTTGTCGAAAGGCAATGATGTGATGCAAGGTAGTGGCACAGCCTTGTGCATCAGAAGGTCGAAAGGGGGTTAACGAATGTGTTATGGTAAATGTTAAACCTGTTGTTCCTGTAACCCAAGCCCAGTCTCGAGAGGAAATCAAAGATGGAGAAGCTGGTGTAAATTTGGAAAACTGCTTCCAAACCAAAACTCAAAAAAGACAAAGAAAGGTAAGTCCAACCAGATAAAAAAGCTTTCGTTAAAGTCTATGGTTAATGTATCTGAAGACTTTGCTACAGATTCTAGTTGCATGTTCCCAGATAGGCAAACCCTAATAAACTCAAAAGGAAGATGGCGAATTGAGGAGTATGTATGAAGAAGCAGAGCAGCTAAAGGAAAAGGAGGAGTTAAGTGAAGCAAGTTATGTATTAAAGGATGATGTGTTGTATAGATTAATTCGTCCAGTGACCGCATCTCTTGATGAAGAATGGAAGGCAAGGGAACAAATTGTTGTACCTAGTAAGTTTAGGCATTTTATTTTGCAGGAGGCTCATGAAAGTGAATGGGGTGGTCATTTAGGAATACAAAAAACACTGTCCAAAGTAAAAGATAATTTTTTTTACCTTTAGTAAAGAAAGACGTCGTTAGATATTACAAGCCATGTCACCAGTGCCAAATGGTTGGCAAACCCAACCAGAAAGTTACTAAATCACCTTTAATTCCCTTCTCGGCTGCTGGAGAACCATTCACGAAAATTGTTATTGACATTGTAGGTCCTTTACCCAAAAACAAAACAGGTTTTCAGTACATGTTAACTATAATGAATAGAACTACTAGATTTCGTGAGGTAATACCTGGCAGAGGCATTAGGAGTGGTATCATAATGAAGCAGCTCATGGACTCCTTTTCTCGTTATGGTTTGCCTCGGGAGATACAGTGGCATCAAAGTTCTAATTTCACCAGTATGGAGTTCCAGGCTAAAATAAATGAACTTGGTATTAAACGCAACTTGGCATCCTCATATCATCCTGAAAGTCAGGGGATACTTGAAATATTTAACTCCACTCTGAAGAATGCTTTGACTAAGTATTGTTTAGACCATGTTGAAGAATGGGATAAAGACTTGCCTTTATAGCTTTTTGCTTTGAGATCGGCCCCTTGTGAATCTCTGGGTTTTTCTCCTTTTCAGATGGTCTACGGACACAATGTGAGAGGGCCTCTTGATTTACTCAAGGAACGTTGGGAAGGGTGTACTGGTAAAGTAAATTCTTATTATTATTTGTCTTTCAAAGAGAAGTTAAGGAGCATTTGAAATTGGGCCCAAAATAATCTCTCGACTTCGCAGGCTAAAATGAAAACCCATTATAATAGAAAGTCTCAATGTTAGAAATTTTGAAGCAGGAAAACAAGTACTAGTATTACTTCCTATTCCAGGCCAGTTCAGGGCTCAGTTTGTAGGTCTTGCAGTGGTTAAGAGGAAACCGAATGATGTTGATTATTTGGTGGAAATTCCAGGGTGGAGGAAAAAGTAAATGTTGTGTTATATTAACATTAGGAAGAAATATTTTTCAAAGCCAACACTATTAAATCTTTTTCAGCTGTAGTACCTAGAGAAGGTAATGGACAAGAAGTGGAAAGCAAAGATTATGGATGGAATGGCGAAAACTAAAATTTTGTGTAACCCAGATAGTTTGCTTAAACATCTGAATGCTCAGCAAGCTACTGATATTAAGGATTTATTCAGAGAACATCCGTCAATATTTAAGGACACTCCCAGTCTTGTGCTACGTTTGCAACATGACATGGTACTAAAGCCAAATGCCCAACCAATTAGACAAGCCCCTAATAGGTTAAATCCACAGAAAGCTGAAGCTTTGAGAAAGGAAATCAGTTTTATGTTGGAGAATGACTTGATAACACCAAGTAGCAGTCCTTGGAGTTCCCCAGTTGTATTAGTGAAAAAGGAAAATGGACAAGACAGGTTGGGTTTTGACAAGTAAACGACTTAACAGTTGCTGACAATTTCCCTCTGCCTCGCATAGAAGATTGCATAGATAAGATTGGTAATGCCAAATGTATTAGTAAATTAGACCTTTTAAAAGGTTACTGACAAGTTCCTCTGACTGAAAATTCACGGGAAATATAAACATTTATAACACCTGAAGGTTTATTCGAATGTAAAGTCATGCCCTTTGGCATGCTTAACGCAGCCAGCACCTTCCAGAGAATGTGGATTATCCCGAATGGATTGAAGGGATGTGTAGTTAGTTTATCTGGACGATATAATTATTTTCAGTGACAACTGGAAAGACCATGTCGATAGAATCAGGGCCTTATTTCGCGCCATTGCCGACGCTTGTTTAGTGGTAAACCTTTCTAAATGAGAATATGGAAAGGCTCAAGTTATCTACCTAGGATATCACGTCGGGCAAGGTAAAGTATTACCCAAGGAAAAGAGCATTAAAGCTGTACTAGCTTTTCCCAAAAACTCGGAAAAATGTAAAGCAATTTGTTGGACTCGCTGGTTACTACCGTAGATTTGTCCCCAGTTTTTCTGAAATAATAACTCCTTTAACTAGTCTTTTAAGAGAGAAATCTAGATTCTTGTGGGACGATACATGTCAACAAGCCTTTGATAAATTAAAGGTCATTTTAAGCACCTACCCTATTTTGAAATCACCTGACTTTCAGAAGGGTTTCCAGTTAATGGTGGATGCCAGCGATCTCGGAGTAGGGGCAGTGCTGTTGCAAGACGATAGTGAAGGTACTGAACATCCTGTTTCATATTTTTTCAGGAAACTTAATGACCATCAAAAGAAATATAGCAAAATTGAAAAGGAAGCTTTAGCTTTAGTTTTAGCTTTACAACATTTTGAAATTTATGTAACTGCTAGCATTGATCCAATTGTTATGTATTCAGATCACAATCCTTTAGAATTTGTGAACAAATTTAAAAACAAACACAGAAGGCTTACTAATTGAAGTCTTATGCTTCAGGAATATAATTTAACTATAAAACATGTGAAAGGGAAGGACAATCTGTGATGTCTTTTCCACTTGAATTTTCTTTGTTTTAGTCTTAATTTTGTTTTTCTTTCATTAGTGTGGGTCTTTGGTGCAGTATCTCGTTCTTTCATTGTTCGATATTGTTGGTTTTATTTGTTTGTGGAAGTAATACTTTACTAGTCTTGAGGTTATTTAACGTTGCCGTTAATTTGTTTTAGTATATGTTAAGCTATAAAATTAGTTGGATCTTGACTAAAAGTTGTAAAAAAAATATCTTTCTTTTACCTATTAGGTTGGGGGTATCACGCCCGAAAGTATCTTCGTTCGTTCATTTATATATTTATCTATTTATTTATTTTTTGCCCACGCAGTCGTATGTTTGCTGCTTGTTAGTAACTGGGTGTTGTTTGCTTTTTATTATTTTGCAGTCGTTAAGGAGGATAGTTCTAATCCAAAATTTTTTCCTTCAAATGGAGACGTGGAGGCGGAGAGACTTTTTTTTTTTCGGGAGCAGCCTAAATTTGCAGTCAGTGATCCTTTGAACGCTAGAGAGGTTGGGGATTGCCTCTGAGAGGTATTTATCTGCTGGGAGTAGCATATTTTCTTTGGATCGCTGGAATGGTGTGTTTCCGGTGGCTCCTTTTATTCGACGTCACCGCCTGCTTTTGAGTTTTCAACACCCATCACCACTGTCACTTTTGTTTGATCGTCCTTCCTCTGCTGATACATGGATGTTTGTCTTCGAGGAGCAGCTGTGATCAAGTTTTTTATGAAGTTCTCGATACCAATCTTTTTCCTTATCTGGAGGCTTCAACCACCTGTTAATCTGCATGGACACATTACGAACACGGAAGAGGATATCAGCCTTGGACAACCTCTGAAGGATCTTCAGATTCATCACCTGGTCCCTCATATTTATTACTGCAACTGCAGCACCGTCGGTAAAACTCACGAGGAGTTAAGTATTGGTATTAGTAACTCCTCCATTTTTAGAACTGCAACAGCATTCCATTACATAGGAGCATCCAATTTACGCTGCAGTGACCTTAAACTTATCTCGGTCCAATATTATTCAATTAATTTTTTTTAAAATAAATATTTATAATATCATATTCCCTCATTGTCCTGTGCCACCATTAATCATAAATTATAACTGGTAGTTGAAGGTACTTAAGGTTGTGCAAAATACTATTTTTTTATGTAACGGTTTTACGCAAATTATAGAGAACATGCTTTAGCATAGAACATTAACGTTATTATATAAGTCGTGACAGTATATGTATATGTTTTACACGCTTCAAGGGCTTGATTTAAACAATCAATTTTTAGTGAAGTTTAAAGCTGTGTCAACCTTAATATGTGTATCTTGGCCATATTATCTTTGCAACGATTTTCAGGGAGGATTGTAATTTAGCTACATATCTTCGTTAGGGAGGCGGGCCTTATCAACAAAATCTAGATAATGCATATGTAGTGTAATATAAGGGTACGTATGTATGTATGTATATATATAAGGGTACGTATGTATAGTATATTGCATGTTTTTTTTACGGATCTGATTATATTGTAAGGACGGCATTTCGCCAAATGTCCGTCCTTCCTCTGTACATACTTTTTATACCATGTACGAAAATGTAGAGCATTTCACGACCTATCCGTCAATATATACATATGTAAAAATGTACTCTCTGCACGAAGATGCATGTATATATTCAGCTGCAAAGAAACTCAATCGCAGCGGGGGCTCGTCCCCTTTTGTATGTAGATGCGTGACGGGCACTACGTTTTCGTCTGCACTGCTGCCTCATGTACAACCGTCTCTGTTCAATAAAGTTAGTCTTCACAATATATATGTTTTATATGAAACTATTAGCTTATTAATCTTTTTAATTTCCTATTAAATTTCATTACGGAGTCGACACGTCAGTTTTGATATACACAAATCGATCAATTACTGTATAACCCACACATTATTGCTCATTTCGGCATCGGGAAGTATCCGAACTGCATATTCACAAACTGTATTATGGTTCCGGCAGACGAGTGAGAACGGGTAACTCAAACAAACCATTGTGGTATCTATTGCATATTATTTACTTTACTAAATATTTTGTATATCTTTGGTATATTATGCGATATTAATATCTACAAATAATCATATCTATTTGTGTACTTATTTCTTATTTATTATACCAAATCATATTTATTATGTATTATTTATCATGTTTTTATTTCATATTTATTATGCTAAATACTGTGCATATATTTATATGATAAAATTACATTCAAACAATCGGAATTTATTAATGTGTATTTATGCCTCATTTATTATACTAAATCATGTTTATTGTGCATTTTTCTATGTATGATGCTAAATACAGTGCATATTTCTTATTTATTATGCTAAATACAGTGCATAACTAAAAAGAGAAAGGATGGTGTGTATATCACAAATACTATTATAGGCTGGCTTTTACGATGCAGCTAATAAATTATGTTCTCAAACTAGGTATCAGAGACTACAATATAAGGCAACTCATACCCACAAAGCCATACACACCCACACACCAAATTAGGAAAAGTGTGCACAGACAGACCGACCGACAAAATTTCTGACCATGCATAGTAAGGAATTTCCATTTTCGTAAACTCTCTATTTTCATAACAACTGTTATGGCCTTAATGGCCACTTCCTTGTGATTTAGCATTGGCCACGTTTTGCGCAACGTTCGATGATAAACTTCGTGACCATTTCGACTTGTGGTTTGTTTCATGTAACCGTCAAGATTTTAGTCATGGAAATCATCAGCCGAACGGTGTCGTATGCCTTGCATCTGGGAGAAAAGAAAACATTTTATAAACATCATATAAACAAGTATTAAATCCATTAATACACTAAACTATACGAAACAATCAAATTATGTAGATTGATGTTTCATAAAAAAATAAATCACATAATCTGTGTGCATAATTTTACAGCTATCATTTAATGCAGTGGGAGAAACCCTACCTATATTCAAAGCTGCAAATGGGGAAGGAAGTCTCCAAGGTGTTTGTCTGTTCAAAAGTTCTTTAACGATGCACATGGTTGCCTCGCAAACATTGTTGGCGTGATGACCCCGTAGCATAGCACCTGCCCTGAGTGCTGTCGCCCACTCTTCTCTTCTTTCCATCTGAGGGCCTAGATAGCTGAAATATGAACAAATAAAACATCAGAAGCTTGATGAACAGAAAATGTACAAGATAGGTAGCAACCGAATGTGCAATAACAGTAACAGAAATAATACAATTACTAGGGCTGTGGCTACTAGTAAACACCTAATGATAATTTTACTATAATGGGCATGACTGTCCTTCCATCCGTCCGTTCGTCTGTCATTCAATCACAGCCAAACGGCCGGTCCGATGGGCATAAAACTTGGATGGTTTATAGTGGGGTTTCATCCTATATCCCCCCTCCAAAGGGGGTAGGGGTCAGAAGGGATTCCCTGAAATGGAGCTAGTTTTGCCCATGAAACGGGGCTGGTTATGCCTGTGGACTTAGTTACTTTACGAATTTATACATAATTTCTGTATACATATGACTTATCATTTGGAGAAGAATACTATAGGGTACACATCAATGACATCAAAGAGGGTGGAGTTTGAGAAAGGGTTGACAGAGAGAGAATGAGAGGAAGAGGAAGTGATAGAGAGTAGACAGGGTGTTAGTGAGAAAAAAAGAGAAAAAAAAGACAGGAAGGGTTAGAGAGAAAGACAGAGGTGTTTGGGAGGAGAGAGAGAGAGAGAGGAGTTGGTATTAGTGAGAAGAAAGAGGGAAAGAGACAATGATGGTTGGAAAGAGAAAGAGAGAGTGAGAGAAAGCAGTGAAAGGGAGAGGAAGAGAGAGAGTGAGAGAATGGAGCGAGAAGGAGAGGAAGAGAGGGAGTAGAGGGGGTGTTGGGTAGGAGAAAAATGGAAAAAGTGAGAGAGAGAGAGAGAGAGAGAGAGAGAGAGAGAGAGAGAGAGAGAGAGAGAGAGAGTTTATCAGCTGTCATTCTGAGTTATCCTAAGCAGAGCTGTGTCTGTCAGCTAGTAATAATAGCGACAGTATTAGCAATGATTAAAGTAATAATGATCATAAAATTAACGTTATACATATTTTTATACATCATCCAGAGGCATTATATTTTCACCTCCGTTTCTTTGTTTGACTGTCTGTCTGTCTGTCTGTCTGTCTGAATGTCTATCTGTCACCAGCCTCATTTAAATAAACGAATTTTCTGTTAGATTTTGGTAAAACCTGGTAGGAAGGTTGTCTATGGAAAAGAATAGAAGCCTATAAAATTTAGTGACCCTAGGTCAAAGGTCGAAATCACAGCAAGATTACAATAAACAAATTTTCTAGCTTGGTGGAGGTATGCTACGCTCTATTCAGTGCCACTAGTTTTTTTAATGAAATCACTCGAGTGAATCTGATCAACAATATGTAAAAATACCTGTTAAAGTTCGTGTACTTTTCTGAAAGCAGATTAACTTTGAATTCTTCTCAAGCTTTAAAGAAATCCTCCCTCAATGTTGCATACACGAGGCTCATC
>NC_087203.1:8812884-8822884 GCF_015104395.2 Macrobrachium nipponense
AACTGTGAATGGTTAGTTCCCTTCTGTGGAAGGTGGGAGGTGGAAACTGCTGGTGGCTGTACTCCCATGAAGATTTAGGTCTTTTATGACTTCTTGCCTTTGAGGAGTTTGTTGTGGGATTTGAGCCCCTCATATGTTGGAAATATTGAGGAGACTTAAAGTCTTGTCCCAGGAGAAGGTCATACCCTCCAGGAATGTAGCTGGCTATTGCAAGGGTACATACCTTTGAATGGTGAGGTCTGCGACTCTCAATTTGATAGTAGGGAGTATCAACTTATTGCCCTCAAGTGTGATAAGTTGGTGTCTATTGACACTAACCCAACAGGGAAAATTATCTGCCTGTATCAGGGAGATTTGTGCGCCAGAGTCATCGAAGGCTCTGATGTGTCGTGGATGATAGTGGCTTTGGAAAGGTGCCATGGTTATGCCCTAGCCAAGGGCCTAATGAAAAGGAGTGGATAATGGCCATAGTAATGGCAGGTATATTATAATTGGCGCACCTCCATAGCACATGGACATATGACACTTTAGGCCACAGTCTCAGCAGATCCTGTTCTAGAACTTCTTCCTTGGTGCTGGGTGATGGGGCTGAGATGGCACCACTGGTTGTGAATCCGTGGATTATCCAAGGTTTACGATACCCTCTGATACAGGTGAAGAGTCCTCTCTGGCAGTGATTAGACATTTGGAGGTTAATGGTTCCTTCTCTGAATCACCCTCGGTAACGGATCCAGGGTTGTTTGGTGGGCTCACCTCTTCCAAAGGGAAGGAGGCAAGCAGTGAAGCAGCAAGTGGCTGGCAGGATGCGGCGGGAACTTCTAGTTCTGGCACTGGATCAGGATTAGGAACACGAGTGGAAGGAGGGACGTCAGCGACATCGGAGTCACTAGTCCCAAAATCCGGGGCTGGGGGATGGATCATCCGGCATGCTGCATAGGTCTGGTGCATCTGGTAGTGGGACCTGTGTCCAGGGAAGATAGGGTTTCAGGAGTTTATGGCCCAATATGACCTGACAGACGTCATGAAATTTCTCCACTATTCCCAGGTTGCAAGATGTGATTTCGTAGCCCGCCCTCTCTGTTCTGCCCACTTTGGGAATGGCTTCTTCAGAATCATTCCTTATTAGGAGAAACGGCCCTTTTTTTAATGCAGCACTTTTGAACGGTTTATGTTGACACTTTTAAGTTTCAAGAATGCCACTTTGATCAATTAGTAAGGACGCAGAGAATTAATACGTCTGCCGTCGCCATAATAAAAAAAAAAATATTTCAACAGGATACGTGTCCATCTCAAAACCTAACTGTTCTTTACATCAATAGCCTTCTAAAATATTTCAATGGCAGGCAAACAAACTATCGGTGTAACTCAGGCATTAACAAAAACCTTCTCATGAAAATTTCAATTCTTTCAAATGGTGAATGTAGTTTAACTGGAAATAAGCCTTGCAATAAAAATGAATTAAATGAAAACGTCCATGAAGATAAAAAGGGAACTTTTTTTTTATATATATCTGAGGATCTCTTATTTTTGAAGTACACAACAATGGCGTTTTCTCAGTAATGAAATAGTCGTGGAAAAGGGAAATGACTGAAAAGAAATGAAAAACCATTGGACATCATCGTTTACGACTCTGAAGAGGAAACTTCAGATCGAACGAATGGATCTTATTCATTTTTTATATATATAAAATTCCACAGTGAATAGATCGCAGTTACTTTTATCTTTAATTGAACGCAGTTCATTCAGATATTTCCAACGAAAAGAGGGGAAGCGAGTTATTCCAAACCGGTGAAGATGTCCTTCTATTGATTTCAAACAAACCAGAAGACTTTTGTCATTAAGACTGGTAATTGTAGGAACTAAAATATTATAAGGGATGGGCTCTTATTTGTTTTATAGAAAGGGCAGATGATAGAAATACGATATAAGAAGAATGATTTTTAACGTCGCAAATAATGACTAAATAAGATGTCAAGTAGATGGAAGGTAGTGATTTCATAGTTAAATAATGAATGCCTCCTCAGGATGGGCAAGTGTAGTGCCTATTGTGATTGACCTATATTTCAATGTAAGTAGGTGTGTTTCCTCACGTTTTGAACATTGTTCCTGCATATATAAATCAAAGATATTTGCAGCGTTGTTTGGGCATCTCACGTCGTATTTAACGTAATTGGAACATCAGAATATCATCGGTCTAAGTGACTTAATTTCTGTATTGGCAAGATGTCATCTGCAGATTCTGTCATTATTATTGTATTTGTTGCTGATATTTTACTTTTTCATTATTACTGTGAATACTATGAAGTTAAAGTGTTTCTACATGCGATTTTCGTATTTAGCCCTCTGGACCTGACTACTGTAACCACCTAAAGTATCTAGTTGAAATTTAAGTTATATAATTTGTGCAATAACTGTTATAACTCTCAACGCATTTTTTTTCTCACCCATATCAATACTGTTAGTACCAGTATTATGATTACTATCTTTTATGCTACCTCAGATATTGTGTAGATAAGTGTCGTTTATTCATTTTTTTTTCATGTTGTCGTTTATCCATTTTTTTTTATCATGTTGTTTCATGTATCTAGATTGTGTATGTTACTGTCTGTATTTTGTACTTTCCATGTAGTATATGGCCCTGAGCTGAAATAAAGGATATTATTATTATTATTATTATTATTATTATTATTATTATTATTATTGTTGCTCTATCACAGTCCTCCAATTCGACTGGGTGGTATTTATAGTGTGGGGTTCCGGGTTGCATCCTGCCTCCTTAGGAGTCCATCACTTTTCTTACTATGTGTGCCGTTTCTAGGATCACACTCTTCTGCATCAGTCCTGGAGCTACTTCAGCCTCTAGTTTTTCTAGATTCCTTTTCAGGGATCTTGGGATCGTGCCTAGTGCTCCTATGATTATTATTATTATTATTATTATTATTATTATTATTATTATTATTATTATTATTATTATTATTATTATACCGTCGATACCGACACCGATTTCAGAAAAACTAATAGTGATTGGCTATTACTGCTCACCACTCACCAGAAGTTACAGTTCATTATTTCATTACATTGGCTGATCACCTATATCGGCTGTTGATGTTTACCCCCAGGTTAAAGAAATATGAATACAGACATAATGCCGAAGATTTGGTGCTATGTAAAATATCAAAGAAAAATGCTACCTGAAATGAATATTGATTTTAAGTTAGAGAAAATCTATTATTTAGCCTAATGAAAAACTGGTATAAAAGAAACACAATAGGCTGTTTATCAGTGCCAAAATATACTGGATTTTTTGCAATAGAAAAAGATAAAAGAACGAGCGTCAGAGAAAGACACCTATTCTTAACTTTCAATTTGTCAGGTCGAGAACGACAAGAGAGGGAAAATGTGGAAGGGTTCTTTTCTCTTTCCTTTTTTAACCTGGAATCGGGAGGCAAACTGGAATTTCGGACCAGGGTTGTGAAGGTTTTCATCTTTAACTAAATGAAAGGAAGCGCAGTCATATTTATATGTGTATATACGTATATACATGTATGTATATATATATATATATATATATATATATATATATATATACATGTATGTATATATATATATATATATATATATATATATATATATATATATATATATATATATATATATATATATACACACATATATATATATATATATATATATATATATATATATATATATATACATACATGTATATATATATATATATATATATATATATATATATATATATATATATATGTGTGTGTGTGTGTGTGTGTGTGTGTGTGTGTGCGCGTGTGTGTGACTGTTTTGGAGGGGATTTGTTTTTAGTCAGTTTGTCGTAAGTGTTTGTGTCGCTAAGGAGTTGGTTGATTTTGTCGAGGTAAAAGTCTTTGTACATTGTTACGATTTTGCCGTCTTTGTCTGATCTACTTATTATAACATCTAACTTTTTTAGCGAGCGGATGGCTATCATAAATCTACGGGGAACAGGATATTTCTTATTTAGGTCAGTTAAAGCATTTAGTAACACTTCTTTTAAACATATCTCTTCACGGCTGTAGTTTCATATCTGACAGAAACCTCAGCCGTGAAGAGATATGTTTAAAAGGAGGGTTACTAAATTCTTTAACTGACCTAAATATGAAATATCCCGTTCCCCGTAGATTTATGATAGCCATCCGCTCCCTAAAAAAGTTAGATATTATAATAAGTAGATCAGACAAAGACGGCAAAATCGTAATAATGGACAAAGACTCCTACCTCGACAAAATCAACCAACTCCTTAGCGACACAAACACTTACGACAAACTGACGAAAAATCCCCTCCAAAAGGTCCCCACAGAATTTTTTCGGAAAGTAAGATTATTGGCCAAGACAAAAAGAGTACTGAACTATTAGAGAAATTTAAAGTAATTAATTCTAAACTCCCCTACTATTATGGCCTTCCCAAAACTCACAAGACAATCTGCCATTCAGACCCATCGTTTCATCTGCCGGAGATTTCAATTACAAAATTTCAAAGAAGTTAGCTGGCCTCCTTTCCCATTTTTTAAGCACTTTTTCTCCCATGCACATTAAACATTTGGAAGATTTTTGTCACAAATTCAGAAAAGCACATATACCACTTCACAACATAAAACTTTTAAACCTTGACGTAGATTCCCTATTTACAAAAGTACCAGTACAGGACTGTGATGGTAATTGCTTTCTAGCAAAGGAAGATAAAGGAAAGGCGAACGCATTTTCGAGAAGTTCGGCAGTAAGGAAGCTTTCTCGCCTGTGTTGGAAGCGCCTGTCTTCGCAGTTATTGTAGAATCGTCGGGCGTGTTGTGGAGCGCAAAAACGCGCCAATGTTACGTGAGAAACGCCGCGATTTCCTGATGCAATACCTCGTCTAGATTCATCTAAGAAGTTCTAGAAAACTTTGGAGGGCAGTGATCGTAAGAGGAAGAGATCGTAAAAGAGAGAGATCTGCACCAGTGATCGTCAGAGAGAGACTAGAGACGAAGGAACCGACAAAGTATCAATCAAAAGAAGAGTTGTTCGAGAGTTGGTTGGATATTGGTCTAGTCGTCTTCAGGAGTGGACGAATTATCTCGTGTTATCTCGACGTCGAGCAGACTTCAGAGAAGAAAAAGTCCTGCTAGAGGTTTTGGGGATTTCCTGCTTTACAAGTAGACTAGTTCCTGCAATACGGAGTCAAGAGGACGTCCGCTTTCGCTGATCTCCTTTTGTAAATAGGAGATACCATTCTGCATTTACCTTTGTTAGTAAGCTTGTAAATAAACCTTTGTTGTGTTAGTGTTTCTTTCTATATTCGTATCCCCAGTTTCAACTGCTGGTGTTGATATATATTTTTTTTTTATTATTTCATATCGAACCTGAAGCGGACCTCTCTCAGAGGCCGTAACATTGTGTCGACCTTTAACCAGGATATTTCGACACCGTAACATTGTCTCTGAGATCTCACAGTCAGTAACAAGGACGTTCTTCAGTTTTTGAGGGAAAAATTATCCCCCTATTCAGATCATTTCCCATTGGCGCTTCACAAAATTAATAAAGTTAGTTGAATTATGTGCATCTAATAACGTATCCTCGTTCGAGGAATCATTCTATAAGCAAAAATTTGGATATAGTATGGGTAGTCCTTTAAGTCCTGTTTTAGCCAATCTGTACAAGGAATACTTTGAAACTACAGTAATAAATGCAATAAAACCCAAAAACATGCTGTGGATGAGATATGTAGATGATATTATAACATTTTGGGATAATAGGTGGGGCAACTTTAATGAATTCCTTTCAAAATTAAACACGTTAGTGCCCAGCATCAAATTTAAAGTTGAATGGGAAGCAGACAACAAAATTCCTTTTCTTGATGTTTTAATAATCAGAGACACGACAGAATACAAATTTACCATATACAGAAAACCAACGTTCTCACTTTCATACATTCACGACTTTAGCTATCACCACATTGCTATCAAGATAGGTGTAGCCAGCAACCTGTTCTTAAGAGCCTTACGAATTTGTTCCCCAGATTTCCTGGAAAAAGAATTTGAACTAATTCGTAAGCAACTTTCATCTTTAAAGTATCCTGACCATATAATTGAGAAAGCAATTAACAAAAAAATAATTCTCTACCAACCCCCTCAAAACAAGACCAGAGAAACACCCAACTATAAAATAAAAATTCCTCACCTGGACAGCATTAAGACAGTGACTCGGACTCTCGGAAAATCTAACCATTTTGCATTTACTTACCCAAACACCTTAGCCAAATCCCTGATTAACATCCAACAAAAGACATTCCCCAAGGAAACAGGGGTTTATGAAATCCCTTGCCGGGACTGTGACCAATCTTACATTGGATTTACAGGAAAATCACTTCCCCAGAGATTAATACAACACAAACGGTCAGTTAGGTATGGACAACAGAACTCAGCTATTTTCGACCATATAACTGAACATAACCATAGAATAAACTGGAATTTGTCATATATAATTTATAGCAGCAACTGCCGGTACAAGAGTCAAATGATGGAATCGGCCTTAATAAAGGAGAGGCAGGTAATGAACATCTCAAAAGGAGCATGGGTTTCAGATGTGATCGACAAGGTTTTCATTCAACCAACTCTTAAGAAGACTAAAGGAAGATTATCAGCAGGGATGACCTAAATTGGCTTACTTTTCTCATTCATATACCTGAAGAGAGAGACAGCAGTCTCTAAAATATATTACTTTTCTCTCTATATTTTGGTGTTTTCATGGGCTCCTTTTATTAGATGGAATTCTGTTGTAACAGAAAATTTATACTAGTCATTCATATATATATATATATATATATAATATATATATATATATATCTATATATATATATACATATATATAATACTATATGATATATATATTATATAATATATATATATATATATATATAGTATATATATATAAATATATATATATTATATATATATATATATATATAATATATAAATATTGTATATATATATATATATTATATATATATATATATATATATATATATATATATATATATATATATATCTATATATATATTATATATTATATATATATATATATATAATATATATATATATATATATATATATATATATATATATATATATATATATATTATATATATATATATATATATATATATATATATATATATATATATATGTAGGCCTAGGGTTGTTGATTAATAATATATTGCCAATATGTTCGCTGTGACCTATGGAATGTGAAGAACAGAGCAGAAGCAACGACCCGAGAAAGCTGACGAATGGGTTTCTGTGGATGGCGTGAGATAAAACTGCATAGTAAGACAAGTCAATGTACGACAGTTCTTGAACTCTTCTCAAAGTGCCTTTGTGAAACTGGATGCAACTAGTATTGTGAGGCGCTAACGAACTGTGCATTCGTATGTGCATGTGCGCCTCTTCTATTCATTATGTATCTCTAGCCAAGTCTTTCACAAAGATTCGTGGGAGGAAGGCAGAGCCACGATGGCGGTGCCTAAGTGTTTTTTGGAATAGTAAGTGAGATATTCCGGCAGCATGGGTGAGTTAAATTACTTTAGCCAAAGACTGGCTTGTTACCTATTTGACATTTTTGTGGTAATATCCAATCTTTAGTCTCTGTTTGTTAAACTTGTTTGTGTACTTACGAGTGTGTTTCTCGTGTCTTTGAAACAGACGGTTCTGGTAATGGGGGGGATAGAGAGCCCCGATGGATGTAGACTTTTTAGTGACTGAATACTGTCAGACATTTTACAGTTGGGGGTTTTTTAAGTTAGTCTGTAAGACTTGATTAATTCATTATTTATTCATTTTTAATAAATGTATTTTCTTATGATGCAACTCTCTCATTTTGGTTACCTGTTAGAGTGGAGAGAAAGAGGTGAAGAGAAAGAGATTGTCGGAGAGAGAGAGAGAGATTGCTTTGAGAGAGAGAGAGAGAGAGGTCGCGAGCCGTTGATCGCTTGGAGAGAGAGAGAGAGAGAGAGAGAGAGAGAGAGAGAGAGAGAGAGAGAGAGGGGGGGGTTGTGTGTATTAGTTTGCCTTGACGCTCGAGTTACACGTTTACCAAATGAATAATGGGGAAATCTCCTCATTACATTTATATATATATATATATATATATATATGATATATATATATAGATATATATATATATATATATATATATATATTATATATATATATATATATATACTATATACTATATATATATATATATATATATATATATGTGTGTGTTTATATATACATATATATATATATATATATATATATATATATATATATATATATATGTGTTATATATATATATATCTATATATATATATATATATATATATATATATATATATATATATATATATATGTAATATATACATATATATATATATATATATATATATATATATATATATATATATATATATGTATTATATATATATATATATATATATATATATATCTATATATATATATGTATCTATATACATATATCTATATATATATACTATATATATATATATATATCTAGTATATATGTATATACTTTTAGGGCATAGTTTTTCTCTAATACAATCTTCGTTAAAAGCAATTGCTTTAGTGGCATCAACTTCACCACAGAGCACAGCCAGCAGAAGACTTTGCCATTTCTTGATGTCCTGGTAAAACAATAAGAAGGACAGTTTAAGACGACCGTTTATACGAAAGCAACAAACGCTGGCCGTTGCTTGAACGCACGCGGGGAATGCCCGGACGCATACAAAAAGTCTGTCGTGAGTGCGTATGTCAACAGAGCCTTCACACACAGCTCATCATGGAGAGACATACATAAAGAACTCGACCGAATTCGCCAACTGCTGACAAACAACGGCTATGCAGATCAAATTATCGAAGCAGCAATAAAAAAGAAAATGGACGAATTTTACCAACCCAACACGATGACGAAAAACGAGGAGAATTTGATTATTTACCATCGTAGTACATTATGGGTCTGCATACAAGGAGGATTGCTGCACGCTACGCGGGATAATAAACAGAGGCGTAACCCCAAAAGCCCCTTACCATAAAATAAGCCTCAGGATATATAGTAAGCCCAACCTTGTAGCAGCCTTAATAATGAAGAACAGCACCGCTCCGGGGGGACCGAAGGAGATGTGCACGAATGTAATTTACAAATTTACTTGTCCAGAGGAGGTGTGTAAACCTCACAGCCAAAACTACATCGGGCACACTACAACGACCCTTCGGAGACGTCTGCTGGCTCATAGAAATCAAGGGGCCATCCATCAACATTACATAGATGTTCACGACAGGAAGCCATCTCTACAAGAGCTCATAGAAGGCACCCAGGTCGTGCACAGATAAGACAACTACGGTCGCCTCGCTATTCAGAAGCCGACCTTGAACGTCCAACAAGAATCGGACCATATACTCCCCTCCAGCAGGAGAAGGAATACTCAAGCCAACAGGGACCACACAGCGCACCCCAATCCACCGAGAACATCGCGCCCCTTGGAAGACATGAGAAGACCCAGCGTCAGGGAAAGTCAAGTAACATCCTTGGTCAGGTCGCTGAGACCCCGCCCAACACGAATCAGCAGCCGTTAACCAACGTATACCATTTGGGGACACACACACACACACACACACACACAACCCCGCTCACTCACTCAAAAATTTAAATTCAAAATTACACATTTATGTATAAACAGAAATTATCTCATGTACCTTTATGCATGCTATAAAATATATACATATATTTTTATTCCTGTATTTAGATTTCTATATTCATTTTCATTCCTGTATGTAATTTTGTAATTTTTAGCTAAAACCAACATATAACATATTAAATTTTAAACATACATTTAAGGAAACTAGCACATGGCATTGTATTTTGAATAATTATTTAACCACTGTTTAAACTTTCACTCTTATTGTCATAC
>NC_087203.1:8825384-8837884 GCF_015104395.2 Macrobrachium nipponense
TGTCCTGCTAGAGTATAAGTGACTTGTTCACTTGGTATAAACTAATGCATTATGTATATATATATAATATATATATATATATATATATATATATATATATATATATATATATGTATATATATATTTATATATATATATATATATATATATATATATATATATATATATATGCATAATGCATTAGTTTATACCAAGTGAACAAGTCACTTATACTCTAGCAGGACACACGCTGATCCCGAAATAAAAATGAACTTAGGCGATATAAAGTCCATTTTGAAAAATCAAGAAATGAAATAAGCAAGTAATTACCATAGCTTGATGGTGAGGGGAAAGAAATTATTTTTCTTTTGGACCAGTGGTTAAAAAGTACCTATAGAGAAGAAAATGATTCATCGTGCAGCTGATTAAGAAAATTTAAATAAACGGTATTGATGCTGACTCGCTGAAAAAAGGCCTAGCACCCCAATAAGGCAGCAAAATAGAGGATGACGTACACCAATGGTAAGTAACCGACGGGAGGGAAAGAAATGACTGCAATGGAATAAAATGTCCCAGTCTCCCTCGAGGTAGACTATGGAAATGTAATTGCGTGATCTCTCCAAAACAAGTTTGGAAAGACCTAAGCAAATATGCAGATGGCAGAGAGACTTTAGATCTCATTAATGGGAGCTGGAACGGAAGTGGAATGTTGAGTCCGGAAAAAAAAGCTGGAAATTGCGTCGCACGGGATTTGAAAGGAACGAAATTACCGATTCTCCATTCGGGAACGTCACAGGATCCAGGGCAGATGGAGGAAAAAGAGCGTTTCCAGTTGAGGAGCAAAGAACAAAGGATAAACAAGAATAAAGAACAAAGGATGGAAGTTCGGATCGTAACGTGCGGCCTGTATAACAAAAAAAGGAGCTGGTGATTGTTATTGTTACCTTAAACCTGAAGGTCAATCTTACCGTATGGTGCATTGGACAAAAGCATCCATAAAACCAGAAAAAAAAGGATCCATATGAAGTAAAATGGATTCTAGGTACAAAGCTAATGTATACACTTTTCTTCTGCTAATTTGCATTCATACTTTTTTTTTATTAGAGGAACGAGTGTTATTTTCAAATCAATTAAGTTCTAGTTTTTGTCGTCAATAATGCAAAATGGGAGCGCGTCACCTGAATATTCTGTCATTGCCAAAAGAATACTACAGCCAACAAACATTTGTGTTTGCTATTTTGATGGTGACACATTTATGATTAACAACACCAGAAGTGACCTTATGAATTGAAAAAGGAATCGCATTACAGGTGAAAATCCTGACAAACTGGCAGTAACTGAATCTACTCGCGGTACAATGGCATACCTCAAAGCTAACTTTTCTGTCCCTTTCAGATAAATGAGATTGGTGTACTGCGAATGTAGGATTATTATAATTTATAATATACTTAAGGTTTGGAAAAAGAAACGGATTATTGTAAATCTGGGACGTTTTCACTCATGGCTTTCAATTCTGGTTACACTGGTCTCATGATGACGATACCAGAAGAAGGTCAGTCGCATGCGTAGTCTCATCATCAAGACTTTCCTTCAAATTCAGAAATAATGTTCTACAGAGGTAACTGACTTCCCAGGTTTCAGACTGCTGCTTTCACGAACGCTGATATCTGCTGAGCTATATTTGTTTGCATATCACTTCTATTCATCTCTTTCACTTGTATACTCTGCTATATCTATATATAGAAACTTTCTCCTTCTACTTCGTACCTTCCTCTATCATATTTCGAAAGTTAGATATTCGTTTAGATTAGATCTCGTTAACTCTCCATGCTGAGAATCTTCCAGCAACATTTTTTTTTTTTTATAAAACTGGTGCCAGTTTCTGTGTCTTATAAGTACGGCTTTTCGAACAGGAATGATTTCATTATTAGTGCAGCTCAACGCCGAATTCTGACACTAGATCTTATATATAAACAGGCTCTTAATAGTTTTTGTTCCACGTACGCAACTCTCACGACTACCGAAACTCACCCGTTTAAGAGCGCTTTTCTATTAGGAACTAAAAGTACGTATCACCCTCATTAGCAAGTGCTTGTGGATTGAGGTCGATGAACATGAAAGTCTCCATCAGAGAATACTGACTCTTTCCCGCACTGCCTTAACTAAGGAGTACCGAGGGCAGGTAATCACGAATATTAATGGAAAATTGCAATACATTCCCTGGTACATGAACACTTTAACAAGTTATTAAACAGTGATTCATGTAAGACCTCCTTTCCTTGTACGAGCACCATGATACAGAAAATAAATCTAAAGCAACAGGAAATGGAAGAATAAATGTGAGTATATTGTTGAGGGCATATGCATCGTTATGGCAACCTTCTAAAGTAAACAAAATGGAAGGCAAGTAAATATGATCAACAAACTGATAAATGTGATGAAACACAAAAATATGGTGAAAAAATGAATATAAATATGCGGAGATCTCTCCGTAATCGCATGTAAAAGTAATCTGTAAAGTGTGTTAGTTTTTCCTGGATCATATTAACAAAAAAAATAGAGCCCCTTCGGGAAACATCGCTTCCCTCGCGGACGGGACGGGCCATTTGTAAACAAGAAATCGGGGTTAGTGGTTTTAGAATACACGGGACGGGGAGGGAATCAGCAATAAATCTTTTTTCCATTTGTTAACATTCGGCTGCGCCTCAGACTCTGCAGTTGATAGAAACTTCGAACAATTCTGCATTTTAGCAGCAGTGCGTCAACATTTAAGAGTGAACTTCTAGGACAGTGGGTTTATTTTGTGTGCGTCTGTTTTTCAGTCTATACAATTCCCTATAAGAACAAGTAAAACAGTTAAAGATTTTCATGAATATTTTACATCAATAATTCGTAAATATACCCAGTGAATGATATCTAATATTACATGATGATTAAGTATGTTACTTCATCATAACTTTGTAGACACCATTACATTGCAAAAGAAATGAGTTACAAAGAGGCTTAATTTTTGGTTGATCGGAGGATGTTATTATTATTCAGAAGATCAACCCTGATCATATGGGACAAGACAACCGAGGCTATTTACTTGAAACTCAAGATTCCACATGATAAGGAGTTCATTTAAAAAAAAAAAGACAGAATACACTAGGAAACACAGAAAGAAGAGAAATACATAAGTGCAAAGTGTGATAATGCATTGTATCTTCGCTTGAACTTTTGAGGTTTCAATTGCACATCCTCAGAGAGACTGTCTCACAGTTCAACGGTGTGAGGAATGAAGGACCTCTGGACCTCTTAAGTTTGACAGTGTGGCATATTTACCGCATATTGGTGATTGTGATCAGCAAATCTGGCCATTTTCGGCAGGAAAAGAGGATCAGGCACCAACTGTGATAGCAAATTGACAAACAAGGGACCATCCATTCTATTTAAAGTGGTTAAATCTATGGGAACAGCACACACATCCATGCAAGAGAACGATATTCTAGTAAAGGCAGGACAAACGACCTAAAACAGGCTGCATTGATTTTATCAGTATCAAATAAATGAAGCCTTAATACAACACGTAACTCCCACATGACACTTGGCAACTTTTTCATTAGATGTTTCTAAAAAGTAAGACATGAGTCAAAAGTAACAATGCGTAAAGTCAAAGCTTCAGAGCCCCATCCACTAATCATTAGTGTTTTTTGTTTTAGCCTTATACCTGACTGATTACACCATTCCTTGATCCGCTCCTTGTCATGATGGAGTCTATGGGCAGCTTCATTCCTCGTAAGTGGAGACCACTACACCCACAAGTGGTGCATCATCGGCATACCGAACAATATGTTTTCCAGGCCAACAAGCATGTCACTTGTATAAACTAAGTACACTACCTTGTGGAACACCAGATACAATAGGTCTTAGTTTGTTAAAGGGTCCAGTCAACAGCAACTCACTGTTGCCTATCTGTAAGGATATCTTGAAGTAATCCTAAAACATGTCCACCCATTTAAATTTTTTTAAATAAAATGTGAAAATAAGTTCCTCATGATTTACTAAATTGCAAGTAGCACTAAAATCTATTTGAATTGTCCTACATTGAAAAACCCTTATCAAGATTCTCTTGCAATTCTAAAAGAGCACTCTATGTAATTACCTAACTGCTTCCTATATACACAATAAGTATTATGCAACAACTCTGCAACTCTGAGATCAAATGGAGGATTGAAATTGGCTTGTATTTACTGCAGTCTGCAGATAGGCCACTCGTTAAAACATTGAGAGTTCTCTCATCAGGAAAGATATTATATCTACATAAATATTTTTAGAAAACACTAATCTTGGGAGACAACACACTAGAAACCCTTTTAAAAACAGAGGAAAGAAAATATTAGGATCTTTTCCACTCCTGCTATAAAGATTATCACGAATTTTCTTAACACCCCTAAAGCAAAATGCAAATTTTATAATAGGTTCAGGATGATAAGCATTAGGGAGAAGGACAACCTCTGCTGATTGCTTAGCTTCACCAGCTAGATAAAGCTGCTCAGCCTTTTTCTCAGGGTTAGTAACCAGTCTATCATCATCTGTCAATAGTGACAAGATGGGAGACGAGTCTGACTCGCAGATAGATGATGCTAACTTGGCCGTCGACCAGAGATGAGTTTCCCCTTTAAGTAAATGTTATAATTTCTCTCAGACATATAGTAACTACTATTTACACTACATTGAGAGTTCACAAATTGATATAGTTTTCATTGGAACGATTTTGTCTCCCTGTGTTGAATTTGGTGTTTGTCATTGCAAGCTTGTCTACATGTATCATCAAACCATGGCTAGTCATTTGTCGTATCTTGACAACATTTCTAGGGGCACACATTCTTAAATATCCATCAGCAATTTATTTAACTTCATCTTGGTAATTGGATCTGATATAATAAGTCCTTGACACGCTTCAATATTATCCGGAAGGACGTTAGAAAAATCTATTGGTGTATTCAATATCACACCAATTGACTGGGATTGTTATTATTACCCTTGTTACTAAAAGAATAATAATTCCAAGGGAAGGAACAGAAAGGACAATTGAAACCTGATGAATAAATCTTAGTGTCAATAAAATACTTGTTGTATGAGTGAAGACAATATCACAATGCACGCAGAATGAAAGAAAACTTCAGACGCGACTGACTCGTGCTCAGGTTTTATTTCAAATTTGTTCGAGGAAATGACAACTCCCCTTCCTAATATTCTTTCAGTAGTTTTTACTTTATTTAACGTTAAGGTTAGCCATGGATTGAGGGTCTGGCACCACGACGTTCCTTCACTAGACCGTGTCTGGGGAGCAACTGAGCACTGCCAGGTCGTAGCTGAGAGTTTTATAATGCAGCATATCGAGAGGCTCGTAATGATGTTAATCGAAGACATTTACAACAAGATTGTGGCACTGTGGCTTGTCTAGATCCTCAAAGTTTATTTATTTTTTTTAGATTTGGTAGATCTTTTTCATTTTAACTTGGTCAGCCTAGGAACACAGGCCACTGCCTAGACATGGCTGAAGGTTTAATGGGTCGTGGCTGAGATTTACAAACAGCATTATATGCTCTACTATTGATTGTGCCAAAGAAACTTCAGTGTATATTTTACTTGTTTAAGATGAATTCGATCCACAGGTTTCCTTTCTGCTTTAGGAACCCCACATTCTTCGTGCTTAGTGTCTGGAACACGTGATTTATTTAAAACTTTTACTGCCATTTCAAAAGTGAGTTGCTCAAGTTGCACGAATATTTAGAATTGATTCTCTCCATACGGTTCGGCTTCCTATATTCACGTATCCTTCGTCTTTCTTTCAAGAGGGTTTGAAGCCTGCAAGACCTAAAGAATGATTCAGTATACTTTAAGGGCTACATAGACGATCCGATCACCGGATCCAGTTATCTGAACCAGAAGTAAACCCCACTGCCTATGGTGTTCTCTTCCGACCAACTAGCATCCTGCATTGCCAGGTTCGTGGCTTCCACTTTGGGTGGTCCAAAGCCTTCACGTCTATGGCGTGATTTCAAAATTTACTTCAGTTTCAACGAGACGCTGAAGTGGCAACATGGCAGCTACGTCAGAAAAACTTATTTTCAAGCCACTATACAAATATTTGGAATCTTGATAAAGGTTCACCAGGAGTTATATGAATTTAATTACACCCTCATTAGGAAATTTAAGGACTGCTTTATTCGATGTAATTTTGGATGTAGAATCCAAAAATTGAGTGCTTACAAGCCAAAAATTGGACAATTTGGAGATATTTAAAAATTTTTGTTTTGGAATATCTAGCTTTTTTTTGCATTTATTTTTTAAAATTTTCTCCCTTTATCAATTATTCATAAAACTAAACACTTTCCATGTGCAAAAAAAGGTACAATAATTCCAAATATAAAAAAAAAATAAGCTATCCTCGATCATTTTTAAATAAATGCAACAGTTGTGGTATTTTTCACATAGAAAACAATTGACAAGTAAATTGGCGATAAAAATTAGATGAAGTTGAAGTCATCATTATCATCGTCACTGTTATCTGAATCATAATCTTCTGATAAGTTTAAATCCTCATTGGCATTATCATTGTCATAGTCATATTGGTCTATTTCTAGAGAATCCGGCAGTTGAGATCCTTCAAACCAATTTGGCACTATCTTGCCACTGAGCTCTTTCCATCCATGGTCTAAGGGCAACTCCTTGACAGGCTTAAATTCATTTGCAAGTTCCCACATCCTTGCAATGAAATTCACTTGCTCAATGTGCTGGATAAGAGCTGCCTTGCAAGGAGGCATTGATGTATAGGTTCCAAACTTTTTACTTTTTCCAGAAGCTGCGCATCATCTCTTGGCATAATCTTTGTTTCAAATATATTTTTTCGGGCTTCATTAACATCATGAAATTACTTTTTTCCATTATTGCACATAAAATTCTTCCAGTGCAGCTTCGGTAGCAGAGCTAACACTGGAAAAACTGCCTAACTCTGCCTGTGCCTAAAGGAATAGAGGGTATTACAAAGCAATTGAGAGTGGTCTAGTTTTCCCTCTGCTGAATAAACAGGAATTGTAATCACATACTGTGATGGTATGGTATCCTGGCAGAGCAGTGCAGATTGTGCCATTTATTTCACTAAGCTCCTCGACCAAGCTTCTGATGTTAACAATGCGCCAAGTATTGTTGTGAGCATGTCCTATTTCCAGGAGAATTTCTGTTTGCAGGTCCACAGCACTGCAATAATGCAAGAGGGTGATCATTACATCTGTGTCATCGCAGCGCACTTTCACTCGCTAAGGCTTGTCACTACTTTTGTAAAGCTGAAAGATGTGAAACACCATCCATGTGTCAGCTTCACTGTGGTCACAGTCATATAAAGGACAGTCCTGTCATGTCAAACTGTTATTACTGTCTACAGAAAATTCATAGCATTTTTTTCCATAAGCTACAATTACTTGCTTGGTCCCAATTACTTCAGCATAATCATTTGACTGCCACTCATTGAACAAGAAAGCAAGGAAAATGTCTTTCAACTGTGATGAGAATAGGCACTTTGGAAAATCTTTGTCTTTTTTGGCTAGGACCAGTTATCCTAATGACAGTGTCAGTGTCACCCTAAATTTGCTGCAACGAATCTTTGATTGTGCTCTGAGTATAATCATCACACACAAAGTGCACATCGTTGCTTGTGGCTTTACAAATCATAGCAAGGAGAGCTTTGCCAATTCCACCATAAGTAGAAAGAAAGTTTTGAATCAATCTGATCAGAACATGCCATCAAGAATGCTCACATCGCTTGCCGTATTCAATGGTTCAGTAGCTGCTGTTGCCAATGACGGAAGATGATTAGCCAATTTCGACTTGCTGGTTTTAGTCATTGTTCCATCTACGTTGGAGAGACTAAGGGGAACTACTGGCAATGGGTGAGACAGGACTTTTCTTAAGTCAAGCTTTTTCTGGCATGATAAGTAAAGAAGTCTGCCAAACATGTCTCGGGAACATTTCAGCTCTACCACTTTCTTATCTTTTGTTGTGACAGAAGACTTTGCTGCATTGCTAGCAAAGTTTCTAACTTTCCTTCTCTTGATGGGCTTCTCAAATTGTGCAGGATCTTCTATCATTACATTAAGGAACTCCTTTTGCCATTCAGAACATTTCTTAATTGTGTTCAAGAGATCATTCCTGGCCTCATCTGGAGATGGTTTTCCAGAAGATAGGTTGATCAGATAGTGATTGATTTGTTCAACCTGTTGAAATGGATTCATGGCCAAATTGACAGTTTCGCTAATCTTCATGAAATCTGCATGGTCTCTCTGTGCTCTGTAGGGTTTTGATTCCCGGGAAATAAGTTCATAATATTTCATAGCAGCCTTCTCCATCACATAGTTCATCACTTGACTCCTTACATACCTTGTGATATTCCATCTTCATTGGGCAGGGAGACTCTGGGTGAATGCACTTATGCCAGTCATCCTGGATGCAGCATCCACATTCACAGTCATCTCCACTGCTTGATCAACAGGTAATCTGGAGAAGGAAAGTCCAGACAACCTCACAGAGAAGGCTCCCTTCTCTAGCTGCTCACGTATGCCAGGATGTGTGTAGTCCATGTTCAATAGTTAGAAATACAGTAAAATTTGCCTGGAATAGTTAGGCTTGTGGCATACAAAGAACACAGGGATCATTGTTTCAAGAGCATAATTGAAGAGCTCAATGTCATATGTCTTCACAGCTCTATTCATAAGTAGAAGCCTCTGTATAAGATTAATGTAAAGAAACCAGAACTGAGCTTTACCACCATGCCTTCCGCTCAGTGTTTCTTCACAAAATTTCTCATAATCCCTCATGAGACATTTAAAGGCATCTGACTTCTCCACATATTCAATATTTAAATTGTTTTGAAGCACTGCTGTGATGATAGCATGCCTGTCCACATTGTCTTTCATCTGTTCTAAGGACAACTCCACATGTTTCTTTTTGAGAGCAGTGGCAACAAAACCATGCAGTCTCTTACACCTATTGAAATGCTTTCCTGATAAGAAGCTGCTTAGTGACCTAGGAGCAAGTACTTCTGACTCAGTAAGGATGCATGGACCCCAGAATCCTCTATCAGGTAGCACAAGCAACCAAAGTACCTGAACATGATGTGGAAAGGTCCATAGTGGATAAACAACCTATCAAATCTGGGGGCCAGAATATTCTGGATTTGGGCTGCAGGCTTGGCAATACCAAGGTCATAGGTAACATTTATGTAGTGTTCCTTGCATTCATCTGCTACCTTCAGGCTTGTCTTCATAGTATCAATGACTACATCATCTCTTGTTGGTGGTTTTCCTATATTTGGCATGTATGCAACTGACTGACTTGGCAACGGGTCTTCTGTAAGTTGAGAATTCCATCCTGACCACATACGCATGCCCTTACAGTCAGCAAAGGCAAATGACCAAATCATATCCCTTTTTGTCGCATTTTGTAGGGTTTCAGGGGAAGGCATATCAAAATCTTTGAAACTGACCAAAATAATCTTTGGCTTTTTTGTTACTGGCTCCAGCTCAGTGTCAGGGATTTCAAGACTCCTTTTTCTAATCCAAGACAAATCAACCTTACTACTCTCATTCTGTGATGGCCCTTGTTTCTGTGATTCATCTAACTCTGTTGTCTTATTTTGGAAGCATATTCCTTGTGTCATGGAGGGTTCCACTGCCTTAGTGTGTGTCTTTATTCTCATCATAATTGTCCCAAGCAATGGCAGTTGCTAGACCCTTTTCTGCAAGTATTCCCTCTGGAGTAGTTTTTTCCTTCTCCAAAACCTGTCTAGCAATTTCTGTTTCGTACTCCTCACACGAAGCGTAGCCTTTGCAGTGTCCAAAATGGTTAAGAAGCTAAATAACTTTTTTTGAGTCATCCCTAAAAGCAGATGTTTAGCAGATTTGATTATCTCTTTTGTAGAATTGTATACAACGTCTTCAGCAGATGACAATGCATGCCTTTCAAAGCATTCATTCACGGTTTTTTGCCCCTAGACCCCCCCCCATCATACATATACTAGTAGAACTGCATAAGGTCTTCAGGTGGTTGCATTTCACCCTCATTCAACACCTCAGCTGTTATAGGTAGCTTCAACTGGTTTACCTGAGATTGTTTTATCTTGTTTCTGAGAATCAGGGCAGCAGCTTTGATGATGTCCTGTTTTGAGTAGTTTTTGTTGGCAGAAATAACTATCCCTCTCTTTTTGCTTTGTTTGTCTGCATTAATATTAGACCCAAAGTACCTCTTCGGTTTTCTCACAGAAATTGTGCCTTTCCACGTTGGATTTTGATTCCTTCTTTGGAGAGCAATTCAAGATACTTTTTGGTTAGGTTTATAGTGTATCACTCTTGCCCTTATTTAAAACTTCTATCTTAATGAACTTCACAAGCTTAGTGAATGCATTGCTTCTTTTCACCCTGCTTAAGCTTCAAGGTCTTATTGTAGAAGCGCCTGTGTCAGGATTTATGATATTTCGCTTCTCTGGCAGTTAAGTCTACTGATCCATAATTCCTTTTGAAGTCAGAGTCATTGGATATCTCTGCATATCGCCTCACTGTTCAAAATGAGCACTAAGTCCACGTCCTCCTTTGAATCTTCCTTTCTTGTTGCAGAAACTGCAACCTGTGTCTAATCTTGAATATTAAGTATTAAAAGGAAAGAGTGAAATAACATTTGAGACTAAAATCAATTGGAATCATCCTTCTTAGCTCCTGATCTGATTGCTAGAAAGTTGCTGTAACAGGCTGAGTGATAGCCATCTTGATGATGATAGTTACTAGGTAAACTGTCCCAGAGATCAGTATATTTTGATGAACTTTGCTATTTTCCCTTTTCAGGGGCACTCTTAACATTGGACCAATTTTCTTTGGTAAAAGGAATTATATTACCATATCTCTCTCCGAAACCAAGATGAAGAATACACCGCTCACATCCCTAAAACAGATATACCACACATTCACAAAATTGAGTATGCAAGTCAATCATTCAAATGCATCAAATAAATGGTCAATTTAATAGATAATTAATTAATAAATATAACAAAAGGAAACATTTATTTGGTTCTGATTTCAAGACTTTCATTTCTGAACCACAATAGAAAAAATTAACTTAACTTACATCTGATGATTTTGGATAGAGATATTTTGTATTTTTAGCAGCCATAATGATTTCACAAAGTATGTGTAATTGATGAAAATATCAACTGCGATAACGACAACTACAAGCTTCAACAAGCATCTACAGTATAAAAAGCATTTGATAGAGAATTTTGTCATTCGATAGCTACTGACAATACAATCATTGAAATAAAGATACAAGCAAACCAGAACAATGCAAATACCAAAAATTACAAATATCTCAAATATGTCCAATTTTTGGCTTGTAAGCACTCAAATTTTGTATTCTACGCTAAAAAACACATATAAGATCATCCTTAAATTTCCTAATAAGAGTGTAACTAACGTCATATAACTCCGGGACTATTTGAATGGAGGATAATTCAAATAGATTTTAGTGCTACTTGCAATTTAGTAAATCATAAGGCACTTATTTTATTTTATTCAAGAAACTTCATATGGGTGGACAACTTTTTAGGATTACTTCAAGATTTCCTTACAGATAGGCAACAGTGAGTTGCTGTTGACTGGACCCTTTAACAAACTAAGACCTCTCTGAGGATGTGCAGCTGAAACCTCAAAAGTTCAAGCGAAGATACAATGCATTATCACACTTTGCACTTATGTATATCTCTTCTTTCTGTGTTTCCTAGTGTATTCTGTCTTTTTTTTATGAACTCCTTATCATGTGGAATCTTGATTTTCAAGTAAATGGCCGCGGTTGTCCTGTCCCATATGATCAGGGTTGATCTTCTGAATAATAATAACATCCTCCGATCAACCAAAAATTAAGCCTCTTTGTAACTCATTTCTTTTGCAATGTAATGGTGTCTACAAAGTTGTGTTGAAGTAACATACTTAATCATCATGTAATATTAGCTTTCATTCACTGAGTATATTTACGAATTATTGATGTAAAATATTCATGAAAATCTTTAACTGTTTCACTTCTTATAGGGTATGGAATAGACTGAAAAACAGACGCACACAAAAAATAAACCCACTGTCCTAAAAGTTCACTCTTAAATGTTGACGAACTGCTGCTAGAATGTAGAATTGTTCGAAGTTTCTATCAACAGCAGAGTCTGAGGCGCAGCCGAATGTTAACAAATGGAAAAAAGATTTATCGCATATTCTCTCCCCGTCCCGTGTATTCTGAAACCACTAACCCCGATTCCTTGTTTACAAATGGCCGTCCCGTCCGCGAGAGAAGCGATGTATCCCGAAGGGGTTCTGTTGTTTTTGTTAATATGAACCAGGAACAACTGACACACTTTACAGATTACTTTTAATATGCGATTACGGAGAGATCCCCGCATTTTTATATTAATTTTCTCACCATATTTTTGCGTTTCAGTACATTTA
>NC_087203.1:8842884-8855384 GCF_015104395.2 Macrobrachium nipponense
GCTGAGAAGGGATCATTGATATTCGGCACAATAACTTTATTCGCTAATGCATGGTAGCCTGCATGTTTTTATATTAGGATAGCTAAGAAAGTGAAGTGCAAAGAATCTAATTTCGGGGAAATATTGAGATATTTCATCGCGCCATGTGTCTCGGACAATTGAGTCCAGCCCAATAAACCCGACCTCTCTCTCTCTCTCTCTCTCTCTCTCTCTCTCTCTCTCTCTAGGTAAAATATATTTCGTTGAAAGAAACACAACTCTAGCGAACCGTAGAAAGCATTTTTAAATATTTCATTATTAACATTCATTAATTCACTCACTTTGTCTTTCGTGTATCTCGTTTATTTTATTAGCATTCGTTAATTCATTCACCTTGCTCGTTTATTCGTTAATATATATTTTTTCTTTTTTTCTTTTCTCGTATCCCAATTCAGGCATACAATTATTCCCTTTAAAATCATTCGTGTGCCGCACGCGAAGAATCTACGTATAAAACCATTGCCTGTGGAAGGGACTTCTTTTCACAATGGTGCAACCGTTTCAGTAATCTCACCATTACCACAAACCTTCGTTCACACCTGTACCCCCTTGCGCTCACGTGCAGGAGGCCCAGTAAGCACGCACACGTGTCCCACCTAAATACACGTTTGTGCATGAAAGAACTCCGTGTAAAGTATGCACACTCCCTTCGGACGTAACCTATTTGCTATTACATAAGCAATCATTTATAATATTTGCTATTATATAAGCATAAATGATATCTGCTGTTATATAAGCCTTATATAAGGGTATACTGCTAAGACTGTACATTAACTCTACATTTTCGTGCCCGTACTTAGACGCCACCAGCGTCTCTCACCCTATTTTTTTTCTTTTGGTCTTACTTCTAAAGGTTTACGCTATGTACATCTTTTCAAAGTGCTACGCCACTCCATGAGTTCCTGAATCTAACAGCAACTGGACTCCCCACAAATTCCTTCCCAAAAAAGGGAACCCACAAACCGAACTTCGCACCTATTAGAAAAAAAAAAATCGCGCTGTAGCCGACATTGTTCGTGCGCGAATTAATGAAATAACTAACGATGAAATCCACTCCCATTCTTTGTATCGTATGGTGCAGTCATTCAGATGGAGGGACCCTTATTCACTCTCTCACTCCTCGTGAGACGTTCCCGCGCACAGTCTGATTAATCAACAGATATCACGGTTAAGTGTTCATGAACTGTCGGTCATAAGAATAGTGTGAAAATAGTAGGATAAAGCGTCTACTAAGTTAGTTTATCAAGTGAAATATTGTAAATCAGATCAAGATGGCAGTAAGTTCCAACTGTGGTAAGAAATGGCGAAATTTAGCGTGTTTTAGCAGATTCGCAATACGATGAGGTAGCAGGAAGGGAGCTGGCATTTCTCATCGATGAGATCAACAACAGCCCTAACCAAAAAGATACAAAAGTATTCATAGACATATTAGAAGGATATGATCCTTCAAACTAGAACAAATCAACAGAAAACATCTTGAAAATAATTGAAGAAGTTCCAAATAAAATCCAAGTGGTCAAGAGAATCATAAAGAAAATTTACATCAATCACATATTCCGACAAAGAAAATGAATAAGGCAAACATTGTGAATATCCTAATTGATGCAATAGGAAAAAGAATGCCAAAAGAATATAAACTATGTAAGGTGTAGTATAGCATAGTTAATCACAAAACCTGATCAGAAAATGTTCTTCATGCAACATTCCGACGCATCCTCAATGTGCGGAAGTAATGCAAGATATGAGTAAGGATACCAGAATATTTTGCTCAACATGTCTATCATGGATAGACAATGTTATTAAATCAAGTCTTAATGTACAAATAGTTGAGGATGAAGAAGAGGAAGAGGAGGAAGAAGAAGAGGAAAAACGGAAGAGAAGTGAACAAAACTGAAATGGCAGAAAAAATAAGGAAAACAAAGACAAGATAAAATTATGGATGCAGAGATACTCATTGATACCACATATAAGGCAATCAAGCAGCATACATACAAAGAAATAAATTATGACATGACAACACAAAAGAAAATCCCGAAGAGGCTCTACCCAGATCTGCACACTGATGGAAAGAGGAAAAAATAGACAAGAAAGACAAAGTCTGCAACCTTTTAAAAAGAGGAAATTGCAGATTTGGAGAAAAATGTTACTGCAAAAATCCCAAGGTATGTCACAACTATGAAATCTATGGTCAATGTGCATACCTAGACGGCTATGAGGATGATTGCAGAGATCTACATCCAAAGGAAGATGATGAAGGAACCGATCAGATTATGGTGGAAAAGTTGGATTTTTTAATGTCAAAATTTCTGGAAATGAAGAAAAGAACAACATACCAGAACAGGAAAGAGACGTGGGAAAATCCTTATTATTACCCATATTAAATGAAGGAGAAAACAGTGATGAATGCGCAGGGTTTAGTTACGAGTAACTCAAAAAGAAAAATAGAGTACTTAGAAGAAACTAACCCAAATTGAAAAGAAAATAGATATAAGAATATAAGTGAAACCTGGTATTCCAAGAGAATGGGAATGACGATCAAATAAAAGGGTTCCAAACTTATAGATTAGATATAAAAATAGGAGTCAAGGGGGAACTGCGATATACGGGAAAGACAAAAAAACAAGGAAAAATATATGAGAAATATAGTAACTCAGAATGTGAACTAATAGCGGTAGAATTTGAATCTGAAAAATTAATGAACATAGTAATATTTAAACCCCCTAATACTAAAGAGTTTGACATAATAATAGAAAAATTGGATGATATACGTAGAAATCACAAGGACTGGACTATTCTCCTATCCGGAGACTTTGACTTTCCTTTCGTAGACTTGAAAGAACGAATCGGAGATTTGGTTGTATTTATACATATAAAAAGAGAGTAATAGTAGTGCAGAAGATAAGAGGCAACTTGAAAAGCTATTAGATATGCTACGAGAATACAACATTCAACAAATAAACCACCTGCCAACAAGAAAGGAAAATACTTTAGATCTAGTATTTGTGAACGAGGTGAATTATGTTAAAGAAATAATAGTTTATAATGTGAGTATTTCAGACCATAATGTCATAGAATTAACAGTCCAAGTGAAAACAGAGATAAGCAAGAAATGAAAAAGTTTGGAAGGATATGGAAAATACAACTTCTACAGTAAGAATATAAAATGGCCAGAAATGAATGAAGAATTAAACAAAGATTGGGATAACATTTTCGTAAGTGATGATATAAAGGTAAATACGGAGATTATATATAAAATATTAGAGAAAATAGTGGATAAAATATATACCGAAGAAGAAAAGTAAACATCTATCATGCATACCAAGAGACAGAAGGATCTTGTTCCAGAAAATCAGAAAGTAGAAAAAAGGTCTTGCAAAAGAAAAAAATGCAGGGGAAGTGATAGAACTTAAAAGTAAGATAGAAAATGCAGAACAAAAGAGTATACAATCAAAAGAAAATGAAAAACGGGACTTGGAAGAAAAAACCTAGTAATATCAAGCAAAACCCCAAACTATTATACTCGTATGCAAAAAGATGAATAAAAGAAGAATAGAAAATAGGCCCCTTAAGAATTGAAAGGAGATTAACAAATGAAAAAAAGGAAATATGCAACATATTGGCAGAATGATATAAGAGAGAATTCACCCCTAGAATTGATGATAAAGATAATGATATAGAAGTAAGGGATGAAAATAGTGAATATTTAGCAGACATAGATATTAATGAAACTGATATTATGCAGGCTATTAATGAAATTAAAAATGGAGCTGCAGCAGGGCCTGATGGTATCCCTGCTATTTTATTAAAGAAAGTAGTGTATTCTATCACAAAGCCACCTCCAATATTATTAAGACAAAGTGTAGATACAGGCAAGATTTATGATGATCACAAATTTAGCAAATATTACCCCTACTTTCAAAAGTGGATCAAGACTAGAGGCAAGTAATTATAGGCCTGTGAGTCTAACATCACATAATATGAACGTGTATGAAAAGGTAATGATGAAAAATATTATGAAACATTTAATAAAAAATAATTTGTTTAATATAGGACGACATGGTTTTCTACCCGGAAAAAGTACACAAACCCAACTGTTAGTCCACTGTGAGAACATTTACAAAAATATGAAAAGCGGAAATGAAACATGTGATTTATCTAGACTTTGCAAAAGCTTTTGACAAGGTAGATCTAATATATTAGCGAAGAAAATTAGAAAACATAATATAGTGGATAAAGTAGGAAGATGGTTAAAAGAATTTTTACACAACAGAAAACAGATAGTTATTGCAAACAATGAGAAATCGGATGAAGCTAAGGTAATATCCCGTGTGCCACAAGGTACGGTGTTAGCTGCATTACTGTTGTTATTATGATTGCAGACATAGACAGTAATGTTAAGGACTCGGTAGTGAGTAGTTTTGCCGATGACACAAGAATAAGTAGAGAAATTACTTGTGATGAAGATAGAAATGCGCTACAAAGAGACCTTAACAAAGTATATGCTTGGGCAGAGGTAAATAGGATGGTATTTAACTCTGATAAATTTGAATCAATAAATTATGGAGACTGAGAAGGAAAGCTATATGCATATAGGGGACCTGAATAATAGTACAATCACAAATAAGGAAGCAGTTAAAGACCTTGGTGTGATGATGAATTGGAAGATGTTATGCAATGATCAAATAGCAATTCTATTGGCAAAATGTAAAGCATGGGAATGTGTTACTGCACTTCAAAGAAGAAAAGCTGAAAACATGATTATGCTTTATAAAACATATGTTCATAGTCCACTTGAATATTGCAATATGATATGGTACCCACACTATCAAAGGATATTGCACAAATAGAGAATGTACAAAGGTCCTTTACAGCTAGAATAGAAGAAGTTAAGGATCTTGACTACTGGGAAAGACTACAATCCTTAAAATTATAAAGTCTAGAAAGGAGAAGAGAATGCTACATGATAATTCAGGCATGGAAACAGATAGAAGGAATAGCCGAAAACATCATGGAGCTAAAAATATCAGTAAGAGCAAGCAGAGGTAGATCAATAGTTCCCAAAACTATACCAGGAAAAAATAGGAAAGCACAAAGGACATTAATCCCCTACGCACCAGCATCGATAATGCTGGTGCGTTGCCAGCTCATCTGAGGAATATAACAGGAGTGAGCGTAGATGTGTTTAAGAATAAGCTCGACAAATATCTAAGCTGCATCCCAGACCATCCAAGATTGGAAGATGCAAAATATACCGGAAGATGTACTAGCAACTCTCTGGTAGACATTAAAGGTGCCTCACACTGAGGGACCTGGGGCAACTCGAACAAGATGTAAGGTCTGTAAGGTAAGGTAAGGTGGAATTCACACCTTCCAGGATTATGGTTTGAACCAAATGCTCAAACTCATTCAAATGGAATTGCACAAATTTGCGATTTGGATGTTGTTTGGGACTGTTGCCGGAAACATTTCGGAAGTGGGAAAAAGAAATGAACTCTAGATATTGGCTCAATGACGAATACAATGGGTCGTACCAGATCAGTTACACTCCCTCTGTTTGTCACAATGACAGGCTTTGACATAACTTCTGCTTTCAAAGGAAGATCAAAAGCAATTTGTTTTAAGGCATGGAAATAATCTTCACCAGAACTGACCGAAGTTTTCTGTGGTCTTGTGCAACAAGCCTTCCAGACATTCAGTGAGGATTCAGATATTTTCAATGAACTCGATAAGTTTTTTGTTAAAATATATGGAGGAAAATCTGGACCTGTCAATGACCTCCGCCGCATTATGTTTTGTGAAAGAATTCAAAACGTTGAGTACATTCCTCCAACTCAAAAAGCCCTCCTGCAGCACTGTCTTCGAGCAGTGAATCAGGGAAGTGTTTGGTGTACGGCCCATAACCCAGAAATGGAAGAACCTGACCCCTGTTTATATGGTCGGAAGAATTTTTATGAAGTATTCAGACCTGTGTGGAAGACGGTTCCCGAAGAGTCTCACGTGTGGCGGGAACTTGTGAAGTGCACTTGCCATAAAGTTTCTTCTCAATTGGGTTAATGTCTGAAAATGCACAGATTTATATAAATGTACAAACTAGTTGAGAATACAGCATGGTTTCCTTCATGGTAGAAATAGGAACTATGCGCAGTAAAAGGCTTATAGACACCTTCATGTATGTTCTGTATTCGGTGTCAGCCTTAGAAAACTGATAGTTTTGTTTTCATTTTAATCATACATAAAGGAAAATTATAATTATTTTCCATGATACATTATATTATGATCTGTTTTCTGTATGTAAATCTGTGTATCATTCCCAAGCATGTGTCTACTGAATGTTATTAAATTCTAAATAATAAATTTATATTTTGTATTATATGTATATATAAAAATCACAATTATATGCTTTTGAAGGTAAATTTTGTTTTATTGATTAGGGGTGCTCCAGATATCAAAATTACTTTGTGTTAAGAACCAATAAACAATATTTTGGGTTATTTGAACCCAAATTCAGCCTTCTTCCGGAAAAGCTAAGGAGTTATGAAGGCTACCCCATGCTGAAAAAGGGTTGGCTCCACTTCCCCCCTTATGGAATTTGAACTTGGCCTCTTCCCTAGATATGACCCTAGTGATCTTAAGAATCACCCCATATCAACAGCCAAACTTCTACGAACATGGTAAATCTCAAAAAATGTATTCACACCTACTAAACCGCCGCAATACGCCGCGGTTACGCGTGAACGATTTCATAACCTAACATTGAACAATTCAACGAGCGTATCTCATCGCGCGGTTAAAAACGCCCTAAATGAACGCAGCCTTAGTATTGTGAAGTGGTCTTCGTAAATAATACTCATAAATAGTTACTGACTACACGGATCAAATAAAAGGGACACAAATTAAACACGTTCATACATTCTCAGCTACAAGTGGAAATACAAAATAACTGAACAGAAATAAAGCCTATAAGTTTAGTACATAAACAGTACATCAACTAAATTAGGCCACCATAGTGGCGTGATCGGTATGACCTTGGCCTGCCACCTCGTTAGCCGCGAGTTCGATTCTCGGTCATCCCACTGAGGGGTTAGAGATGTGCATTTCTGGTGATAGATGCTCACTCTCGACGTGGTTCGGAAGTCAAATAAAGCCGTTGCTCCCGTTGCTGAATAACCACTGGTTCCAGGGATCGTAAAATCACCATACAAACAAACAAACAAACAAACAATCAACTAAGTTAAAACGTGCTAAATTCTATGGACAGATAGCTCGCTGTTTTACCAACGAAAAAAAAAAAATACGGTATGTTTTATTAGGAATACTTTCTCTGTGCTGTTTAATATGCACATCATTCATCATTTATCATTCATCATTCATCAATGTCATTCTAATAAATAAATCGTTAATATCCTATCATAAAATTACTGTATCTTTCACTCAACGCGAAATACCCTTTACAGACCTTTTTAGACATTTCTTCCCCCACACCCCCTCCTATCAACAAAGTAGTTTGTAGGCTTACTCCCCGAGTAAGCAAAAATAATATCGTACAAAAAATTAAGTTATTTCTCCCTAAATTATATAGTAATGAGAAAAATGAGAAATATGTTGGAACTCTGCCCATGTAGGGATGAAAGGAAATTAAAAGACTAATAGAAGCAACCCATATGACAAAATCAAATGTGAATATCTCTGTTACTGATTATGTAATACATAATGGTGGGCATCATGAATAAATGACAGTATATATGGAATGAAGTGCATGAAACTAACACGTTAAAACAAATTAACCCTGGCGTTTAAAACGAAGTTCATTATATCAGGCAAAGAGAGATTTGCAAGTAATTCTGAAACAACTCCGAATAGGCCATACTCGTCTGACACATGGACACTATGAGCAACCCAAAGTATGACCAGCAGCGATTGTCAACTTTAGGAAATAAATCAATGAAGCAAATGTTGTCAGAATCTTCTGCAGTCATTCCGATTTTGATGTTTATGAAGAAATGTCATTTAGTTAATAAAATACAAATATAAGGAAATGATGAAAATACAAAAATTATTAGGTCATTTAATACATTTTTTTAAAACTGCTATAATATTGCTTAAGTTATTCCGATTTTATTTTTTAAAAGTATTTTTGGTTATGTGAGTAACTGTATTCATTGTGTACATTTGTTCAGTGTGGAATATGTGCCTTTTTGTGCAGTTTTTAGTTAAGTTTTCCCTCATTCATCATCACACCGAATGAATTATTCAGTCCCAGATTAGCCTTAGGCCTAAACCTGGAATTTTATTCTAATCCTCTGTGCCAGCCCTATGAGAGCTGAAAGTTACCTCAATGGTCTGGTTAAGTTATCGGACGTTGCGCTTCATATTCTGAGATTCGTCGCTTTCTAAGAGCAGGTGTAGTACATGTGAGTAAAACTCGAACTGCAGCCAGGTTGTTTTATTCCCATTCAGCTTCAAACAAAAAACAAAGGTGGTAAATGATCACTGTGGCTGGAGACAACTGGGACCACAATGAACCAACTGTTTGTAGTAAACTTACAACGCATGCAATGACCAACATTTTAATTTCACCGAAGCTAAACACCAATGAACTAGCACCGTGCATTCCTCCAATTCAAGACAGGTCTCAGAATGTTGGGCGGATTGCAGGTAGACTAAATTTGAAATGTTCTTGCACAGAAAACTGCATTAGTATATACTACTGACACCACACTAAAAACTATCACCATTACTTTAATGTATGTACATGCATAACATTAGATACATATGTTGTAGTTTTCCTCATGGTCTCCTCTGTAATCATATTGTACACATGGAAATATAGGTACTGCTCACAAAAGTAGCTTGTAGATTTTTGGAAAAGAGATTATTTAGCAAACTATGTCGATTTTGGTGGTACTTTTCAATTAATCGAATCTTTGCATGTTTCTATTTTACAGGTGGAAATCTTGAAAAAATTGCACCATACAAAGCTCATTCTGGAACCTCCACCTAAAATGCTGATCTCCAAATAGATGGAGAAGAAGACTATGAAGAGGCATGTACCACTGGGATACTTTATAACATATTGTGATCTGGCAAACTACAAGATGTGGAAGACCAAGCCGTTCCACCATGGTCACTAATTCACACAAAAAAATTCACACAAAAGTTTTAGAATTAGTTATTGATACTCACCTAAATTGGAAAGCTTACTAACATACGTAAAATCAAAATTTAAAACAAAATTAAATCTAATTAAAAAACTATTGAACACTACTTGGTGATCCGATAGATATACCCTTACTGTACTGTATAAAGCAATAGTGCTGTCTACTAATGTCAATGGAAGCAAAATATATGGCTCAGCATCAGACGCAGTGCTGAAAATGATGGATCCAATTCACAACGGCCTTAGAATATGTTCAGGAGTCTTTAGATCATCACCAACTTTATCTTTATAAATTGAATGTGGTGAACTCCATAGAGAGTATGTAACAGTGAAGAGTGCCCTTAGAATTCAGACAAGTGATTCTCCAACAAAAAAATTCTTTGAATTAAGAGATTTATATATGAACAATAACTCACTACCTTTCCCCGTTAGAGCTAGAAGACTGTGAGTTGTTGAATTGCAATTGCTTTCAATAGAAAATTACCTCCTCCTTGGACTACTAATAAAGAAGAATTTGTCAAAAGGTTACTCATATACCGCAGAGCACCACAAACAACATAGAATAGATCCCAAAAAGGTTCACATTACGCAATTTACACTGACGGATCTAAATCTGAATACAGAGTAGGATATGCTGCAGTGTTTCAAAACAAAACATATCAGTTCTCTCTACCTGATAATACCTGGGTGATTTATAGCCGAGATATGCTCAGTAATATCAGCCATAAAAATATTTAAAGAAACGTTAATAATATTGTCAGTTTTAGCGACTCTAGAAGTGCCATTCAAACCATTCAGAGTTACAAACTAAAAAATAGCATTGATTAACAAATAAGTCATTACTCCATAAATTGCATAATAATGGGAAAAGTAAAGAAATACGTTGGATTCCTGTCTAAATAGGGAAAATTAAGCAGCTGATAAAGCAGCTAAAGAAGTAGCCCATAAGAAAAGATCAAAAGTAAATATCCCTATTAATGTTTATTTAACACGCATAACAATAAGCATTTTAAACAAAAGGCAAAATGAATGGAATCAAGAACCTGAAGATAATAAGCTGAAGCAAATAAAGCCTCGAGATAAGAATAAAAAAAAATTGGAGAGACATACGCTATTCTAACACGCATCCAAGTACGAGAGAAAAAAGCCGGGTATATTAACCTATCAGGAATAGAGTTGAGTGAACACCAAAAGCAGTTACTAAATCTAGGCCTGAACTGCCATTACATACGAAAACCACACCCTGAATCCAAGAGGATTAATACAGAAGTATTAATCGATAAACTACTGCGACTGAAAGAAGAACGCAAAATCGAACTTAAACAAGAGTGCATCGCTGAATTACTGGGTGAAGCCAATAGAACACGTGGTAACTACTTTAGTCGCATAGTCAGTCCACAGTTAAAAAAAGCAGCAAAAGAACTGAGAGAAACGAAACCATAATAACACGCAAAGGAGATAAAACCGCAGTGTACGTCATAATGAATAGAGATGAATACGACACCAAAATGGATAACATACTAAGTGATAATAATAAGTTTCAGCCACTTAAAAAAGACCCAACAAATGACCTCAAAAAGAAAATGATGAAACTAACAGAAAAGCGAACAAAGAGCAGAGAACAGTAAGCTTTCCAAAAATCATCGGAGACTTTGCACCGGATACTGCTACGGCACAGTCAAGATTCACAAACAGGGAAAACCCGCTACGGCCCATTATATCCCAAATGACATCTCCCATGTATAAAGTGGCTAAGAAATTGAATGAAATTATACGCCGTACATTCCCTCAACGTTCTCGCTAAAATCATCGACGGAATTCATCGACCTACTGCAAGACACCGCACCCGACGAAGACATAGCATCCCTGGACGTTGAAAGTTTATTTACTAACGTACCAGTGGATGAAACAATACAAATCATCATGGACAAGATATACCGCTCTGAGAAACCACCATTACCGATCCCCGAAAAAATCTTAAAAGAGATGCTGGAAGCATGTACAAAGGAAGCCCCATTCCTCTCACATAGGGGCGAAATATATCGACAAAAGGACGGCGTGGCAATGGGTTCCCCCCTCGGGGTTCTTTTCGCAAACGCATACATGGCACATACAGAAGAGGTCACATTTGAAGAACACCCAAAACCCAGAATCTATGGGAGATATATTGATGATATCTTTATCACAAAAAAGGGCGACAATGACATAGAAGAATTAGTAAATAAACTCCAAGCAAATTCTACATTAAATTTTACGGTAGAAAGAAGTGATGAGAAGATGCTCCCTTTCTTGGACGTACTTGTGACCCAAAAGAACAACAAATACAATACCACCGTATACACTAAAAAGACAGACGCTGGAAGATGCTTAAATGCTAGAGGAGAATGCCCTGATGCATATAAACGATCTGTGGTAAATGCATACATAAAACGCGCCATAACACACTGTTCCACGTGGAAAGCGACTAACGAAGAGATCAACAGAGTTCAACAGCTGCTCACAAATAACGGATATCCAGATGACATGATCCAGCAAGTTGTCAAAAAGAGATTAGAGGCTTTCCATAATCCGACCCCGAGGAACAACACACAAGACAAAGACAAGAAATAGTGATATACCATCAGATACCATACAACAAACACCACGAAGATGAAAGGAAAGCCATCCTTGGTATACTGCGAAGAGGAACCACCCCCTAGCGCCATATAACAAAATAACAGCAAGGATTTACTGCAAACCAAACCTTACGGCCTCTTTGGTAATGAAAAATAGTACGGCCCCATCGACGGAGAAAGAGGTTAAATCTGATATAGTATACAAGTTTGTCTGTGCTGACGAGCAATGTCAGTCCCCCCAAAAATGCTATATCGGACACACAACCACCACACTCAAACGTCGCATGCAGGCCCACAGAAACCAAGGAGCCATTCATCAGCACTTTGTGGATACCCACAATAAAAAACCATCATTACAAGAACTTCTCACAAACACAAAATAATACACAAGGAAGGCAACTACAATCGTTTATTGATATCAGAAGCAGTCAGCATCGCAATGCAACGTCCCAGCCTTAACATCCAACGTGAGGCAGACCGATCCTTGCCCTCGTGTAGGAGGCAGTCCTTCAACCGCGTGGAACAAAGCCCCCACACGCGGACAGGAGCGCACACTGACTTTCAGTGAATTAAACATATATGTAATTAATATATATATAAGTATAATGTGTATATAATAACTTACTTTCAACTTTTTTATTTAATTTCTGTTGTTAACTATATTTATTTATTTGTCTTATTTTATGTTT
>NC_087203.1:8860384-8865384 GCF_015104395.2 Macrobrachium nipponense
AAGCTTCTAATATGACGTAACTTTACAGAAAAAATCGTGAAATCTTCAAGTGGCTATTCGGCAAAGACATACACGTTTGAAGCCAGTCCCGTACATAGAATGCTCAACAAGACGTACTCGTCCGAAACAGACCCGAGCAAGTAAGATTGACATGTTATGAAAACAAAACGGAGACTTTGTGGTCTCTTATCTGAGGTGCTGACATATTATGGAAACAATTTCTAGCTTGGAACAGACAAAGTTAATCTCTCTCTTTTTACATTCTACGTTATATTAAATTTTAAATTATGTTATGCAAAATCTGAACATACATTTTTAGACATCCTATAACTCTAAGGTAAATAAGGAATCTGAAAATGTTGCAAAATTCTTTTACATAACATTTCATACAGTCAAAGAGAAGATATATGCATTATGAAAGTAGCAGCATATAATAATATATGTATATATATATATATATATATATATATATATATATATATATATATATATATATAGTATATATATACATACATACATACATACACACACACACACACACACACACACACACACACACATATATATATATATATATATATATATATACATACATATCATACACACACACACACTCACACACTCACACACACACACACACACACACATATATATATATATATATATATATATATATATATATATATATATTGGGGTTCCTTAAGATGAGAAAAATTGTCTCAGTGGTTCCTCAAAGTGCCAAAGGTTGGGAACCACTGCTTTAGACCATAGAGAGTCTGTAGTCATATAATCATATTTAACTGAATTAGTAACAGGCTCTATGTTACTCGTTAATGTTGATTTAGGTGAGGAAGTAGCTGTATCTTGGTAAATTTTTGTTGTCACTGCCTTTGCAGAGCTTTTATCCTTTCTTATTAACTTTTTTTTTGCGTAGCCTATACTTAAATGTTTGGTGGTAGACTTGTTGAGGGTTGCTTCTTCAGGCTTATATTGCTAGAAATTCTTGTTAGTAGGTTTGAGTCATATTGCAGTTAATGCACCAGTACTCAAGTTTGCAATATCCAAGTTCAGGTTTAGGGCAATGCCCCCCTTTTTTTGACGAAGCTGCGAAGATTGTCCACATTTGAAACAAAGGAAACATTGTAATGGTCTCTGTCTGAATGTCTTGACTGCAATACTTTCGCATTCATTATTCATATGTTGGGTACATCCGGCAACTGAGAAGTAAGAATAATCAGTGACGTCTTAGGAACCTTATGTACCTTCCACACTTATACTGGACACGCTTAATATATTCTATTCTGTAAAATTATATAGGTCTCTACTAAGGCTTACGTCCCTACCAAAACTAAAATTCAGATGGGGTTTGACATCGATCACCATTGCACTGCTGTTTGTTTTTGAATTGAAAAGCATATATGACTGTGGTGGAGACTGCATGAATGAGGACTTTGTTTCGTCCAAAATGGGGAATATCACCAGGTTTGATAGTTCCAACTTCTCTCTGAAGTATTTTGTTCAATAGTTCATTATCCTCTCTGGTGTTGCAATTAGTCACATTGGGTGTTAAGGTTTTCTCACTGCAAACGATTTGTTTGTTTAGTTCAGTCCCTAGGTCATTAAAAATCCAAACTATTAGGAACAGTTTCACAGAGAGCACCTATAATATTTACTTAATGAATTTTTATATTACTAATGATGCAACTTACTTTAAAAGCATCCTCATGATTGTTAGATAACATCCAAGCACCCCACTTTCAGTTATATATATACAAATTCAGTCTTATTTCGACAATTGCCTTATAATTTTCTAATGGCTTTTACAGCTTGAAAAAATCAGTTTCTAAATGGATTTCCATAACATGAAGAACCTTCAGCATTTTGATACGAGCTACGATTTGGGATTTATTACTTCTAGCTTTATCATTATTATTATAATTATTATTTACAATAGCTGTTTTAACGGCATTTAATTTATATAGAATCTTCTAAATTCTTCTTATTATCTTTTTCTCGTCAGCATGTAGCTGGTGTATTAAGTTTCCTAAGGACATGTAAAGATTTTCATTTGTCTTAGGTTTATTCCTCTAACGTGTCGACAGCGCACAGGCAGTCATCTATGAGAGTTTACAGTACAGTGAATTAAGATACGTTTTACAAGTATTTATAGCATGCAAGGTCGTGTACAATCGGTGGGCGGGTCGGTGGGAACGGATTTTAATTGGTCGTTGGATGGTAACGAAATCTCCCCCTGAGGCGTTCAGACCTACGTAGTTTGGACGGGGTTATTAGCGTCGGTTGGGTGTTGGTTGGGGTACCCACCTCTTGGGCGGCAGGCTGTACATTTGATATATCTTCTGCTCGTTCTCTCCCGCTTTCTCTCTCTACTTCTTCCGCTCTTTCTCTCTCTCTTGCTCTCTCTCTTTCTCTTTCTGCAAGTTCCTCTCTCTCTCTCTCGTTCGCTCCTTCTCACGCTCTCTCTTTCTCTCTCTGCCTGCTCCTCTCTCTCTTTTTCTCTTTCTCTCTCTGTTTGCTCCTCTCTCTCTCTTTCTCTTTCTCTCTCTCGCTCTCTCTCTGTCTCTCCCCCCCCTCTCTCTCTCTCTCTCTCTCTCTCTCTCTCTCTCTCTCGTCTCTCCCCCCTCGATCTCTCCTCTCTCTCTCGTGGCGGTATACGTAGTCGGTTGGTTTCTTGCGCCATTTCTTCTTATGATGGTGGGGAGAAACTCTGTTTCTTTTACCGTGTTGATGGTCGGTTTTTTCTCTAATATATGTAATGCTTCAAGATAACGTAGGCGTTTTCGGTCCGGTGCATGGTCAATAATTTCTATGTTCTTTATAAGCTCAGCTCTTTCTGGTCTCCTGTTATATAACAGGAGACCAGAAAGAGCTGAGCTTATAAAGAACATAGAAATTATTGACCATGCACAGGACCGAAAACGCCTACGTTATCTTGAAGCATTACATATATTAGAGAAAAAACCGACTATCAACACGGTAAAAGAAACAGAGTTTCTCTCCACCATCATAAGAAGAAATGGCGCAAGAAACCAACCGAGAGAGAGGAGCAAACAGAGAGAGAAAGAGAAAGAGAGAGAGAGGAGCACAGAGAGAGAAAGAAAGCGTAAAGGACGAAAGAGAGAGAGAGAAGGAGATAGAGAGAAAGAGAGAGAGCAGGCAGAGAGAGAAAGAGAAGAAGCGTGAGAAGGAGCGAACGAGAGAGAGAGAGAGAGAGAGAGAGAGAGAGAGAGAGAGAGAGAGAGGAACTTGCAGAAAGAGAAAGAGAGAGAGCAAGAGAGAGAGAAAGAGCGGAAGAAGTAGAGAGAGAAAGCGGGAGAGAACGAGCAGAAGATATATCAAATGTACAGCCTGCCGCCCAAGAGGTGGGTACCCCAACCAACACCCAACCGACGCTAATAACCCCGTCCAAACTACGTAGGTCTGAACGCCTCAGGGGGAGATTTCGTTACCATCCAACGACCAATTAGAATCCGTTCCCACCGACCCGCCCACCGATTGTACACGACCTTGCATGCTATAAATACTTGTAAAACGTATCTTAATTCACTGTACTGTAAACTCTCATAGATGACTGCCTGTGCGCTGTCAACACGTTAGAGGAATACACCTAAGACAAATGAAAATCTTTACATGTCCTTAGGAAACTTAATACACCAGCTACATGCTGACGAGAAAAAGATAATAAGAAGAATTGAGAAGATTCTATATAAATTAAATGCCGTTGAAATAGCTATTGTATTCAATGCTACTGCCCTCAGAGAAGGCCTCCTTCCTAATTATATAATTATTATTATAATTATTATTATTATTACCACACGTGTCGTTGGTAACTTCACCCAAGGGATTTGATCCATTAATTTCAATGTGGTTCAAATTGACCTGTCCATTGTTTGGTCGAAGGAATGGCCACTGACGTTCTTGTCAAGTGACGTAATCTTGGTCAAAAGGGTATCATTTAAGAGTCCAGGGAAACTAGATTCTAGACTACTACTACTCATAAAGAACGAAGTGTGAGAGGAAAAATAAAAATGAATGAATAAATAAATAGATAAGCCTGATAATCTTAAAAAGATATCATAAGCCATTCATGAAGTTTAATAACAGCTGACTCTCAAATGTCTACTTCGTATCCGACCCCAGAAGGAATGGCACCAACACGAGTAGGGTAGCTCAGTTGTAAGCAAAACCAACTTGATGGGACTAAGAGTTCAATCATCCTCACTCTAATCCTTTTATGGGAAAACCCGACAGAATGCAAAGAGTCCTCTCCCCAGAACCAGACCACCCTTGGAATCCATGGCCTAACTCTGCAAAAACAGTTCCGCTGTTGAACTATCAATGTGAATAATCCCATTAATATCCCGCAGGACTAAAAATTATCAAGTAATTGATGATCCTGCACATTTCCTACTATTCTCTTCAGATATATATATATATATATATATATATATATATATATATATATATATATATATATATATATATATATATATATATATACTTTTAGTGCACAATTTTTCACGGATACAACATTCATTGAATAGAATGGCTTTTTCACTGTTTACCAGCTTTTTTGAAATTGATTCATATTTTCTAATTATTTTCTTCACTTCATTGTTCAGGTTACTAAAGGACACATAATGGGGTTCTTCCATTTACTTCAGTATTTTTACAAAATCGCGACAGCTGTTTCGTCAACCTATACGTAATGACGTTATCAAGCGAACTGATACAAATATGTTGTTTAAGAATAAGCTGGCCTTGTGCCACCACGGACTCTTGCTCGTAGAGCAGCCCGTATAGTACAAACATGAGCCTACATGCGTTTTGTGACGTCATGAGGGTGGAAAGGTAGTACAATTGCCAGATACCTAGTTTTAAATATTTACAAAAGACTATAGTGAAACATAAAATAAGACTAATAAATAAATATGTTAACAACAGAAATGATATCAAAAGTTGAAAGTAAGTTATTATATACA
>NC_087203.1:8870384-8907884 GCF_015104395.2 Macrobrachium nipponense
ATGTATGGGTGACAAACATGGCAAACCAGAAGCTGTCAGTTGTTTCGAAACTGAAGGCTCTGCCACCAACTTCGGAAGTTCATGTAACATGTTTATCAGACAATGTGGAAGTCGTCACTTATCAGTGAACCTCCTGAAGCGGCTGATCCAGTGAAGTACGGATGGGTCAAGAGAAATGATAAGCTCTTCCCAGTCATGTTACCAGAGGATATATCATCTTTTCCAATTGAAATTCTCCAATAGATCAAGTGTGCATGTTCCTCCATGCATGCATGTTTTACCAGCAGATATAGTTCTGCGGGTGTTCAAATGTCATGTTCAGTGTTCTGTGGTTGTCAAGCTGGAGCAGATTGTAATAATGTTAATCATCAGAACATATTATCACAGGAAGAGGATGAACTTATGGCTGACGGTGATTAAATAACCATACACTATGTTCTGGGTCTTATGTTGCTATTAAACAATAGTTAGTATTATATGTGACTTGTATAAATATATGCAGGGACAAAAGTGCCAGAAAGAAACACTTGATAATGGAAGAGAAATTAATGTTTATAATTCCAAGGCACCATTGCTCAATCTATTTAGGTCATGGTCATAAATGATACTTAAAAAGGAGTTATTACCTCATTTGGTTAATAAGCATAATTGTATATGCTATCATTATCACTTAAGAATTTGATATCAAATTAGTGATTGCTGAGCAGTATGTAATCTGGATTGCTATTTAAGGTTTATAACGTGTACACACTACAATAAAGTCAGTTTTTCCTAAACTATCACCCTTTGGACGAATATAAACCATTTCTGATGTAGATATTTGAATTACTGAGCAGCAATGACTTCCTTGATCCCAAAAACATAGGTATAGACACCACGATCACCTTTCTGGCATCAGTACTGAACATGATGTGACATTTAGTGTTGGTGACATGATACATCACGGCCATTTTGTTTTTGGCCCGTAATTTTTTCACCCAAGAGTGCTAGAGTGGCACCCGGCTTATTCCTGTTGAGGACATGTCACAGCACCAGAATCAACAACAAAACCTTCTCCATACCACAAAACCGGGTTCGACCCCAAAATACCATTTGGCTGCCGGACTATATTACAGTATCATATGTATCTGGTAAAAATGACCAGTAGATTCTATATATGTATTACAGCCTGAAAAGCAGTTAAAACGATTGTCCAATTGACTATCTGAAAAGGGAATAGACTTTCATACTTCACGTGGTCGGGTCGGCAAGTTGTCCTCGTCGTGATTATGGTATCGCTGGTACATTTTCCGCTACCGGACCTCATGATCTCTTCAAATTTCTTTGAAGTTTGAGTTCAAGGCTTTGTAGTGACAAGCGTATCCAAAAAAAAAAAAGGAAAAAAAAGAATATGAGAAGTTGAGAGGGCATTGTGGTTATTACTATTTCATATGTATCTGGTAAAAATGGCCGGTAGATTCTATATATATAAATATATATATATATATATATATATATATATATATATATATATATATATATAATATATATATATATAAAGTACTTAAGAATTATGTTGGCATGTTTGGAGTTTAGATGAAAAACAAAATATATAAATATATATATATATATATATATATATATATATATATATATATATATATATATATATATATATATATATGCATACATACATACATATAAGGTACTTAAGAACTTTTATTATATTGACATGTTTGTCTTTAGATGAACACTAAAAAATTTGGCAGTTTCAACACGAGTGGCTTTTTTAATGGGGTTACAACTGTGACAGAAACATCTTACATTGCTTTATGACTGAATGAGAGTAATTCTGATACAGTCAAACATATGTTTCAATTTTGGACATACTAAATTGATGATAGCGTTTGCGCCTTCAATAAAAGGAGCAACGTCAGTGGAAAATGATAATTACACCAGATAATATGTCTGTCACGGGTAAGGTGTTTAATTTTGAGTTATAAACCCTTCTAGGGTGACATAGAAGTTGGCGCAAAATTTTATCTGGGTCTGTCAAGCAGTTTGGAATTCTATTGCGGACAAACAAATATACAAGCATTCAATTTTATATATATGTGTGTGGGTGAGTGTGTGTGTATGTATGTGTGATAGAACAACCTTTAAATTCTGAGATTTTATTATGTTAGAAGTCGATGTTCTAAAATTCATTTTCCTCAAAAGCTTATCCATGTAGAAGGCACTGATATGTAATAAGTGGAAATCATCTTACAAACATTGGAACAGACGAGACATGCTTACGCATTATAATATTACCGGCAGCATTGGCGAGATCGTGAGCGCGCAACTGACCTGGTGAGCCAAAAATCACATGATTGTGACGTCAGAGAAATGCAATCGCGTACATACGTCAGTGCGCCAAATAGGGCGTACATGAGGCATGGAAACTCACGTACACCCAGTTACAAAAGAGGCGTCGCACCGCCAGGCCTGGCTCGGAGAGACCATACCCTTCTTGCCCTGAAAGTGGCCCACGTTCAAACAACCAGTACATATAGTTAGAATGGTTCGAATGGGAGGAGGAGGGAAATTACGGTAATTACGCAAAGAAATGAAATACTGAATGAAATATATATGGAGGAGAGAGAGAGAGAGAGAGAGTACGAGGACCGGTAATGAAAGAAATGCATACAGTGTATGGAGTGAGATAGAGAGAGAGAGAGAGAGAGCTTTTATTCCTGTTTACTTATTTATCTGATGGATATACTTGAGACCTTCTGCTTTAAGAAACATGTTATCATATTTTTTTGGGAAAATAATTATTGTGAAATCTAATCACATTGTATTGTTTTTAATAGTTATCACATTTTCTAAATAAAAAAAAAAAACTAGATATTGTTGGAAATGACTATTCATATTAATATTATTCAGACGGAAATATCCTTTTTAATTATCCTATAAGGAGCTGTATTTTTTATTCTCTCTCTCTCTTTAACCCCAACCCTCCCTCTCTCATTCTGTCCTCCGTATTATATCGCCTGGATCGACTATTTAAATAATGGTAGATTTTTTATGTTATTTGGATGGGGCCAAGGATCACAAAACCGTAAATGGCTACTCTACCAACTTGTGCTAGGCTGTATCTATTTTTGCCCTAGATTGACTGGACCATAATTGTATGGTTTACATATACTAAATTATGTATTTTGACATTCTATAAATAATGAAATATGTTGCTAAAACCCATGACCCAAGGGGTCATATAGGAACTTGCAGAAGTGTTAATGTAGTATTAACGAAGTGTTGACGTTGCCTTGACGTTGCTTTGACGTCGCTTTGTATAATCCTCTTGGTTTGTAGACACCTGGGTCATCATTTTTATGTTGAAAAAGGCAACGCCAACGATGCCCCTCTGGGAAAACGTGTTGTCGTTCCCACCAACAGACTGTGCCTACATCACAGACCTAGATTCGTATGTTCATCTGTGTGCATGAAATTGAGCAATGTTTCGCTCTTCTATGATCTTGTAAACATAATTGTCTATCAGACTTCCACTACACCTCTCCGCTTGAAGACCTATCAAAATCTTCTTGCAGCTATCTTTGTGATGTAGCTTGTTAAACATAACTTGTAATTTAACTATGAGTTTTAACGTCTTCAACCTTCATACCAGAAGTAACTATTGATGGGGACTTAGAAGATATCATCACAGTCAATGAGACTCGACGAAGATGTGATGTTTACCAACCGACATCTGCGGTATATCATTGCAGATCAAAAGTAACCAACAGGGTGCCTTGTTAGTGTAACAAATGCGAGGCAACACCCCTTAGATAATTAACTATTACCAATAATATACGAATCTGGTCACAAAGATCTTACGAACCAGGTTTTGTAGCCGTGGGTTGTATAAGTCATCTAAACATCAATTTTGCAAGGATATTATTTTATTGATTAATCTATGCTAAGAACACGTTGCTGGATATGCTAATCTAGTACCACAGGATTTGTATTTATGGCATAACTTACTTGAGTTACCAGTATTTGAGTTACTGCAAAGTTGCAAACCTTGCATAAATCATCAAAATAACAAGGCTGCAGCCTTTGGAATTTTTTAGGGTCCACAACGATTTTCCCTTTAAACTTGACCGATTACAAACGAGTGTTATTCTAATGACGAATATACATGATAGTTTGCCCCCCCCCCCCCCCCCCCCCCCCCCCCCCCCCCCCCACCCCCCCCCCCCCCCCCCCCCCCCAAAAAAAAAAAAGTATTTGAGTGTGATGGGCCACTTGGCTCCACCCCTCACAACCATTTAGGCTACTTATAGAAAGTATTTTAATTTGCTATAGTATTTCTTATATAATAGAATGTTTATTATATTGTTTCCGAAACTCTTGGTGAAAATAAATTGTGTGAAATGAAATGCAGTGAATGCGTGCATCGGTGCATTAACATAATGATGGTGGGGTATAAAGTATGTAGGTGTTGCAAAATCGTATACTATTAACATATTATTTAGTCTCAAATTATTTGGTGATAGTCTAGACCTGGGCAGATCGGTCACGTCTTAGCTAACCACCACCCCTCACTGCCATCCACCCCCCCAACCCCACCCTCCGGCTAACACTGGCTCACTCACTCCGCCTTTATTCGTGGCTTCAGCGGGTAATGTCCAACACACCTTGTTGGTGTTCCCCCTCCAAGCTATTCAAGAAACCTGCCACTTTCGATATCTCCTGTTCATTAGTCTTTTATATAACCATGTTTTTATTCTTTGTAATTAAATAATTGTAAACATTTGGAAAATATAATGGCGTGTGAAATACTGTCATACAAGTATTATTTTACCTTCCAAAAACCATCCATCAGAGCAATCTCATAATAACTGTAAGACACTGAAATCCCGAACATGAGGAGGTGCGGGCTAGAAAGATATTTATAAAAAGGTGGGGGTTAAAGGTGATGGGGGACAGGTGACATTGGGTGACCTTAATTTAAGTCTTGACGGGTTCGCTTATCAACATTTATAAGGTAATGATAGTAATACCTTTACTGATGGCAGTTAATATCAATGATTCTAAGTCGCCATCACGACTGGCACATGGCGTTATAGGGATACTGAGATTATCTTTGTATATCTGGTTAATGTCTGTAACTATCATTTACGTTATGAATCCTGGTTCTCCCACGAGGTAACGTGCCACACACAGCCATGGGGACGAGCTGTATAACGCCAATGGTATTGGCAGTCGCGTTTGTAGCCTTTGTGGAGGTTTATTTGGTAATTACGATTATCTACACTAGGGTAAGTGTTAGTCGAGGCCATTGTGTTTATCTATACGTTTGGAATAACTGTTCTAACATAATGTTGTGCACTATAATCTATGTATGATATACTTATCTATTGCAACGTTTGTAGGGATGGCGGCTGCAAACAAAGGCAACTCAAATACTGGTAACTCAAGTAAGTTATGACATAAATACAAATCCTGTGGTACTAGATTAGCATATCCAGTAACGTGTTCTTAGCATAGATTAATTAATAAAATAATATCCTTGCAAAACTGATGCTTTGATGACTTATACAACCCAAGGCTACAAAACATGGTTCGTAAGATCTTTATGACCAGATTCGTATATTTGTAGTAATACAGGTAATTATAGGCCAGTCAATCTAGGGCAAAAATAGATACAGGCTAGCACTAGTTGGTAGAGTAGCCATTTACGGTTTTGTGAACCTTGGCCACATCCAAATAACATATCAAACATCTACCATTATTCAAATAGTCGATCCAGGAGATATAAGACGGAGGATAGAATGAGAGAGAGAGAGAGAGAGAAGAGAGAGAGAGAGAGGGGGTGGGGGCGGGAGAGAGAGAGAGAGAGAGAGAGAGAGTGAGAATACAGCTCTTTATAGGATAATTAAAAAGGATATTTTCGTCTGAATAATATTAATATGAATAGTCAGTTCCAACAATATTTATGGCTTTTTTTATTTAAAGAATGGGATAACGATTAAAAACAATACGATGTGATAAGATTTCATGATTATTTTCCAAAAGATAAATGATAACATGTTTCTAAAAGCAGAAGGTCTCAAGTATATCCATCAGATAAACAACTAAACAGGAATAAAAGCTCTCTCTCTCTCTCTCTCTCTCTCTCTCTCTCTCTCTCTCTCTCCATATTGCATTTCTTTGCGTGATTACTGTAATTTCCCTTCTCCCTCCTCCCATTCGAACCATTCTAACTATGTGCTGGTTGTTTGAACGTGAGCCACTTTCAGGGCAAGAAGGGCATGATCTCTTCGAGCCAGGCCTGGCGGCGCGATGCCGCTTTTGTAGATGGGAGTACACCAGAGTAAAATAGCGTGCATGCGTTTAGTGCGCTCATTTGAGTGTGTAAGTTCGTACAGTCACATGAATGGAATACAAACCCCCTAAGAAGTAATTTACGGGATCATTAGACAAGAACTTTTAGTGGTGATCTCATGCTACGTGAAGCCGCCAGAAGGTTCATCAATTAAGGTAGAGTGCTGAGACACAGATAACTTAAAACAATGACAGTTATTTCAAGTGCTTTCAGAGGGGAAGTGCGGTGCGACACTTAACATTTTTGATGAACTTTAATATTACCATTTTTGATAATTGTGGTTTTTTCACAGATGGATTCGGTTACTCACTACAAAAAATGAATTCTCTAGATGTTTATTTGAGAAATACTGGTGTTAACTTGACAGTGAGAATAAGGGTTGTAGTTCTATTCACTATGATAATGCAGAACGATAATGTTGTCTTATGGTTTTGGGATTTTAGATTCATTTTATTTCATTTCATGTTAGCTATTTTTGGGAAAATAAAGACTATTTTTTGTTACTCAAGAGTTTGAATTAGAACCTACAATCAATGACTGATTTAGCTACGGAGAGAGGGCAGACTGTGGGGGCATCGAAAGTAGGTCACATTACCAGTTAGGAATTCTCTCCTTTAGTCAAACAGTGTCATTTGACACTGTAACAGCTTGGTGGCAGTTGGGAAAGGCAATCAGGCCTATGGATTACGTTTCTGGGGAGACTGGGGATCACATAGGAGTTAGGGGATCATGTAGATGTTAGAGGAAAAGGATTATAGTTAGGCATTTTTGGCAACTGTCCCTATATGGCTGATGAGGGTTTTTAAATTGAAGCAATCGGAATTTGGGGGTTAGAAGAGTCAGCCTCCTAAGACAGTAGCGTTTTATAGGGTGTGTGAGCATGACGTGTTTTATAAAGGCGGTGCCGCTCTTTTATGGTGATTATCATAGGCTGCATATGTGATTAAAGATATGTTCGCGCTAATGCGGGGAGTATATGACTTCAGCGTGTTTAATGTGCCATTGGTTAATGACGATGTAGGTGTTCATATTTCCTTTTATTTTCTTTATGTTAACAATATTCTCACTGGCGTGTTTCATTATCCATTTTTCTGCGTGATTAAAGGAACAGTAGTAGTTTGCTCTTAAATTTCCATGCATACGAATATATGGTCCGACGTGTTTGATTTTTTTTTCTGCATGTGAGAGTGAGTTGATGCTTACAAAGGGTGGGTCAGTGTTAGCTAATACTGAGTTTAGCATTGGGGGCCGTGAGTGAACAGAACTTTCGGGCAGCATGAAGGAGAGAAATAGACACATCTTCCACTTATTCTTTTTCTCTCTCTCTTTCTTTTGCTTCATCCATGACCTTCAAATGGAAAGAGTGAGTTTCCTCCTATAGAGTTGAGAGATATGTACCGGGGAAATATATGGCGTTGGGGATTGGTACAAGTATTTATTTTTTTTTTATTTCTCTTGGTGATTGATACATTTTTCCTTTGTGTTGATAATTTGTGAGGGAGAACTGAATAAACATTATCGATGTTATTGAGGTCGGGATGAATCCTGAATTACATGGTTCTCTAAGAAGGACAAAATACCTGAAGCAGGTCACAGTAATCATATTTTGTTGCATAAGGTAACAAACGTTGCAGCAGGGGTTAACCCTTTTCGGGGCATTGTTGATGGCGTTCAGTCCCAGTTAGTGTAAATTTTTATTGAGGGAGTCAATAACTTTTTAAATGCCAAGAGAATTACAAGTGATGCGAGTCATTCACGGAGGCAAAAGCCTTGTTAGATTTTAGTAAGGGCAATTTAACACATAGATGCCGTAGTTTTCAGTAAACGAAATGCCGGTAATGGAGTGAATTACAAGCATTTCTGAGGGCAGCCTATGGAACAAAGGAACATGGAGATATAATGAGAGACCTAAAAGATTTCTATAAGATTAGAAAAGGTCAGAAAGCCATAGTTCAGCACAGCTCACAGCTTTTTAATTCAGTGAGAGAATGAATATAGAAATTGAAAAATTCCACATGGGTGAATGATAATAATATCTCACTTAACAACCTTCAAAAACTCATTCATTTTTCCCAGCTTCTACGCAACGCCCTGGACGCCATTGTAGATAGTTTTGATGAAAAGATTGAACCCACATCAGCTGAAGAACTAATTTATTCCCAAATTCCAAAACACATGTCCAAATGTCCCACAGTGAATAGCACATTTTTTAACGGGACTGGTCCAAGAAATGTAGCACAAATGGATTTAAATTTTCCTTCTCCCCGTTTGTGTGCAAAAATGGAATATAAGAGAGGATCTATGGATCAAAGGCAACAGTTGCGTTGTTTCAACTGTAATAAACCAGGGCACAAAGAAAATATTTAGAGCTAAACATTGTGGAATATGCAAAAGTGCAGATCACTTTTGGCAGTCTTGTCGGTCTCAGAAACGGGGATGCAAGACCCATACCTCAGAAATCCGGGAGTTATGATATGAGAACTCGCCAAGCAGGTTACTCAAGGGCCAAAGAGATCGTCGAAATTTTTGGAAAGCCGACAAGCAAGAAGGGTACAGATGATTTGTACATGCCATTGCGGTCTCGTGGGGGAAGCCCCAGAGCCCAGGTCAATTGTACATGGATTAGTGGGAAAAAGATCCCAATTTTTATTGATACGAGAGCCTCGGTAAACCTAATGGATGATAATTTATAACAGTCCATGTTCTCCCAGTACCCTTTGAAAACCTCAACGGAGACAGTGTGTGATGTGCAAGCCCTTAGATTAAATACCTTAGGTTTTATAAGAGTGTGGCTCACTCTATGTGATGGAGTGTTAATAGAACCATTTTTGGTGATAAAAGGTGTTGTGTTGGGCAACAGAATTTTGCTGGGTCATCCTGCATGTAGGAGACACAGGATATCAGTCCATACAGGTGTAAGTGGCATAACGGTTGGGATACCGGGTGTTTTTATTGGATACGTGGATATACATGGAACTGAGGAAAATGAGGTTACTATGGGGGACAATGGTGGTAATGATATTTGTGATCAACACTCTACCTTAATTGATGGACCTTCTGGCGTTTTAACGTAGCTTGTGATCACCATAAGAGTTCTTGTCTTAAGATCCCATAAATTACTCCTTTGTGGGTTTTATATTCCTGTAATGTTAGTTAGGGGAAATAGCGTAGGTATAAAAGGAGAGAGAAATCCACTGATAGACAGATGGATAAACAGCGAGAGACAGAAAAAATAATAATAATAATAATAATAATCATAATAATAATAGAGAGAGAGAGAGAGAGAGAGAGAGAGAGAGAGAGAGAGAGAGAGAGAGAGAGAGAAGTATTAAGCAATAAGCAACGGATGTGTTTATCGAACTATAACCCAAACAAGAAGAGGTGTTTAGCAGCATAGCGGCCATTAAAAATTGCATTTTCCTGTTTACGATAAAGCTATTGTAATAACCTTTAACCTCCCACCGGAACCCGGACATTTCCAGCGATGTCCCTAATCACACCCCAGCAAAGGAGGTGTTGAAGTTAAATACCGCCCAAATAGGATGGTACTTCAAACGTCATCACTAATCACCAACCAATAATGAAGAACAGAAGGCAGTGACAGAAAAAGACCTTCCTACTAAGTGGGGGGGGGGGGGGGGGGGGGGACTTTTTTGAAGAGAGGTCGAGAGAAGAAGCAGAGAACGAAAGAGAAGAAGAAAAGCAACAGGTTGTGTGCCTTACCAGCCGTGAGGAAGAAAGACCTCAAACATCAACTTTTCGCCTCTACTCTCAAGACAATTTAAGTTTGTATGTTTTCTTATACTTGTGTATGTATTGCTAGTGTGAGTGAAGTAAGACAAACTTCGTTATATCTTTCTAAACAGCCTGAGATATTTTTAAAATTTAATTACTACAAAGAGTCCTGAGAGTATCCACAGTATCTACAAATATACAATAAATATGAAAAGAAACAAAGCAAATAAAAAGCCATTACACTGGCAAGCAATAAATGACTACATGACAAATGTGGCAGCTGAAAATGAATAAATTTAAAAAGCTCTTAAACATTGGTGGCAGCGGTGGGATCCGAGAAGGACATAACATGGGAAGGACGAAACACACACATATGAGAATGACAGACGATGAGGCACACACAGAAAACATTCCCATTTACAGACGTCAACATTTAAAGAAGCTGAAAACATAGGAGTGGGTAGTGAAATAGAATTTGTATATATTATTGCTTAGAAAAACCCATTGTTAAGAAACATAATTCCTCGAAGATTGAATAACAAGCCACAACTGTAACAGAGCTCAAGAATAACAGAAGATTAAGCAATCACTTCAAGTCAACGTGAAACGGCAAACATCGTAATATAAGCAGCAGCAACAACAATACAATGTCAGTGTGTTCATTGTTATTGACGTACACAAGCAGATCTCTATACACAATCTGCTAAAACGGATGAGTACATTTCCCATGTACGACAAAAGTTCTGGTAAAAAATCATCATTGTTAAATCTAAGAAGTTGAATCCGTGATGGTCGATGGTGTTATCAAACAATCGAACCCGAGAAATACAACGATGCAAGAGGAGGACGGCGTAATCAGCAGTAATCACCAAACTCCAGTGTTGGTCACGAAGGGGAAAAAAAGTGAAGAAATTCAACATAAAAAATGATAACGAACAACAGTTAAAACGCATGCACGCTATTTTACTCTGATGTACGTGTGCGTTCCATGTCTCATGTGTGCCCTATTTGGCGCACTGACGTATGAACGCGATTGCATTTCTCTGACGTCACAGTCACATAACTTCGACTAACCCAGGTCATTTGCGCACTCGCGATCATGCCAATGTGACCGGTAAAATTAGGATGCGTAAGCTCATCTGGTCTGTTCCAATGTTTGTAAGCTTTTCGAAACAATTGACACTACTGTTTTCACATTTCAATCTTGTTCACGCCAAGCGTTATCGACCTGATTTCCACTTATTACATACCAATACCTTTTACATGGCTCGGTCACCACCTGTATTCACCCATGGCGCATAGTAGACCCAACTACTGGTACATAATTTATAATGTCTTTTATCTTAACCTGTCACATGATTTAGGACCACTTCCGCCGCGGGGTCCTCCTGCCCTGTCGGTTGCATCTATTTATCTAGTCGCGGAACCGTAATTGTCCGTAGTGTAGGCGGAACTTTTGCCGCCTCGAGGTGCCCCTGTAGGTGTTTCATAAACACCCTTGTCGATGAATTGTCAGATCCGTCGTCTTCCAATTAAGGAACCATAACTGCCTCCTATGTTGCTGAACTTGAAATATTCTGTGACACTCATACAAGTGCTTCCTGCACCCTCCACATAGAAGTATCTTAGATCCCTGATTTGCCCCAGAAATGATCCCGAAACAACTCCACATGAGCCAACGGAGATTTTCGGACCTCGTAGTAGTAGCGATCCGTGACCTCGTCACCCATGGCGAAGACCAAACATCTGGTACAGTAGATTCTAAGTTGTTTTCGTTTGTCATCACCCGAAATGAGTTTGGGAACTCTCTAGTCGTCGTGTGTCAGTGTTTCGTCATTAATAAATTCTAACTGACACTCTGACAAGTTTATGTATTACCAGAAAGAAACTCTTACCTTAACACACGAATCTGTCATGTCCAACCTCATAGTCAATTACTAATGACTGAAATTCCTCACTAAAATAAACATGGTCTTTATCCAATGACCCCTTTTTAAAATTACTGGGAAATCATTTATCACTAACTAACCACTCACAACTAATCCCTTATCTGACAAGTTCACCAACAAAAGCCTGTAATGTTTATACAACTAACCTCTATCAAAATATACAGCGTTCAACTCTCATTTTCTATGTTATGTGTCTCAAGATACATAACATGTCATCCAGAAGAAAACTTGTGTGAAAAAAAAAAACATTCACACCACTAAATCTCAGTTATAGATTTCCTCCAATGAAGATTAATAATTCAACTCTTTCCTCACATAACCATATGTAGTTTGCATCACACACGCAAATTGCCGTCACAGCAAATCCGTAACATTTCACAAATGATCCCTTAAAATTCCTCACAATGGAACGTCATCATCTGGAATTCCGGAAGGAAGTAAAAACCTCAAAGTATCCAACTCCAAAAAGAAATATCAACAATGGCATCATCCGAGACACCACAACATTGTCAGCACTAAACAACCTGTTTATTCAAAACATCCCCAAACAGCGAGAATCCCCTGTCTAGTTAGCCTCATAAACCCTGAAGTCACCATTAACCTCAAATTAGCCCCAAATCCTCGTTAATCCTCACTGGGGAATCTTCAATAAATCCTCACTGATACCATAGAACCCCATTAATCCTCAAAAATCATCATGAAATCCTCATTGATACCACAGAACCTCATTAATCATCAAAATCCTCAAGAAATCATTACTGATACCACAGAATCACATTAATCCTCAAAATATCTTTAAGTAATCCTCATGTCATCACTAGTACCCAGAAAAGTCCACCTCCTGTATATAAATACCAATATGAAATACACTGCCACAGGCTAAATACCAAGCCATTTAAACACCGCCAAATATACCCCAAAGGAAACCACTTGTGATACCGGCAATTATATATATGTTACGCAAAATGTGGATAATTGCCGAATGTGTACATTTTGCAATTAATTTTGCCTATTGTGTACAATTTGCAGCGCTTGGTGCCTGCAAATTGTACACAATAGGCAAAATTCATTGCAAAATGTACACATTTGGCAATTATCACCACCTCGGCGGGATATAACCTTGGAGAACCACAATCCACGAATTATCAATCATTGGCCGCCATATTACAACTGGTTAATATAACCTCATAAATGCACCACCTCACCTGAAAATAGCAACATAAACTGCCAAAATAACACTGGTGAATAAAACCTCATAGAATACAAAGCCTCACCAGAAAACCGTAAAACCACAGTGAATCAGAACCACCCCCAAAAGACATAATGCCACAAAGAACCACAGTCACCAATCTATTGGCTCATAAAACCACAACTCACAACCTTATCAAAACGTTTAGGACAGAATTTCAGTACTTTACACGTGGTGGTATTCTCTGAAACAGGGAGCGACAAATATTCCTACATTGCAATTTTTACTTATATGTGATCATCATTACATAACAAGAACCACAACGTTCACATATGTTTTGGTACTACATATCCTAGTTGTGTATCAACAAGGAATCTTTCATAAAGGTTCGTCTCTTCAACAATCAACCCATAAATCTGTTATCGAAAATTTAAAAAAACGGCCACTGCTTTCGAATACAAAATCTCTGGGCTGGAACTCCCAGCTCATCACCTGGGTCACTTGACTGTCGCCGCCTTATTTTTATCCCTCTGTTGTCATTTGTATGTGGCAGATTTTCGTTACTCTCGCTGTCGGTTGGAATTTCATCACCGTCTCTTGTACCAGGAACACAGTAATTCATTTCATTTCCTTCTAAATTCGATTCATGTTCATACCAGAACATGAAGCAAGAAGGTCTGAAAAATAATTATCCTCATCAAGAGTTCTCTCGCTCTGCCAGCGGTCCATTCCAGGATGTCTGCCGTACACTTGTCTCCTCCTCCTGAGACATCTTGATGAAGACTAATGAATTTTAGGAAAACACGAGCATTTATATGAATTGTTTGGCAACTGTCAGAACATTATCATATCAAGAAAAAAAGAGGCCAGCATTTCAATTACCAGTCTTCCAAAAAAAAAAAAAGAGAGAAAAAAAATAAAATTACCAGACCGTCTGCGGTACAAACGTGTTCCGGACCGGTTTAAGAATGCATTGTAAACGATACAGCCGTGATAAAAGGGTTAAAGGCACAGGTTAACTGACAACCAACTAACGTAAAGCTTCTATAAATGTGTTACTCTAGATTCTAGATGATGCCCATTCCACAGTTGGTAGCATGGATACTTTAATTAACTCATGGAATGTTAAAGACAGACTAAATGAACTAATTTCTATGCATTTGCATCTTCCAGGGCAACTGGAAACCACTAAGGTCAAGACTCTCATCAAATAAGTATGTATACAGCATGCATCAGCACGTGTGAATCTTGCAGGAATATTCCGGAACTTTTGCGAAGAAGCCTAATCTTATTTCCTTGCTGAACAGAATTCCGTCTGATTAGGTCCAGCACAAGTTATAATAAGATGCCACATCCAGTGATGCATCCTTTCATATAGTTCCAAGGACACCCATGACAATGGTTATTATTTGGTATTTTCCTACTCCCTTGGCGATCATGACTGTTGCACCAAGTCTTTCTGTTGTAATCTCTTCCTTTAAATTTCTTGAAGCTTTTGCGACACAGAAAATAAGGTAAAATATAGGGCGCTACAATTCCAACGATTGAAGTAGTTCATTGGCTGCTTCAGTCGGTCATTTGTAACTCTCTTACAAACGTTTTATACTGTCATGAAATACCTTAGATAACATCATGACTACAAATCACTCGTTATCGGACCTCTTACCTTTGTGAAATTCCAGTGAATAAATATGAAACCAAGGACGGCTGTTTAGAAATGTAATTACTTCTAAATACGCCGTACAGTGTCATCCTCACTGAACTCATAATTGCAATTTACTAGCAGAACATAATGGGAGTGAAGAATTCTGCAATTACATCCGCAGTAGACAAACATTCTTGTCTCTTCATGTTCATTAAAATATATACACAGACCTCTATACATTTAATTAAAAATAATAGTTGCTGATTTCTAATAACCAACTATACGAAAACTCGTGTTTTGTGAACCTTTTGAGACATTATCAACAATTTTTTGTAAAAACAATATGAAGCTCTTTTCTTCAGAGTAACCTAAACAATCTGAGGACTGGTTTCAAGTTTACAACAACTTTACTACCACGTTAAAAATAGTTATTATAGGATTAGGTGCCAAGTTTTACAGCTATTGCCTATATAATTTCAAGATGAATTCTCTTATTACTCTTTCACAGGGTCCTTTCCCTCACCTGGAAAGATTTACATGACGTTACCTTTCTTTTAGAGTACTTTAAACACAATTGTTCTCCTTCAAAGGTATTTTTCAATACCCTCAATAGAAAAGTAAACAGGATGTTTACACTGAATGGGATACTCTTATGGTACCTAAACTGTACTTTTATGCCAAGTTTCTGTACTATCATGAAATCCCTTTTAGAAAAAAAAATTACCACCATTATTGGTTATCTTTTTATATATCAGCTGTATTTTCTTGATATTTTGGCACAGTATGTTTTAGACCCTCCGATAATATAATGAAATACTAGAATCTATTGATTAAGGCAGTTTACTTTTGAACTTTTTCAGTATCCTCAACATTCCTTGTAGATATCCGAACACCAGTCCTTGGCTTTGCTAAAGAGTCTCTCTCTCTGTCTCAAACTTATGAATGGAAGAGTGTACTACGATATGCCCTTATTACGTTTTACATATCCACATTAGTTTATACATTAAAGTTTATCTGTATCTATTGTTTTGAGAGATTATAGCCTAATGGTTCTTTTAGTAAATGGATAAGGATGAGTGGACCGACAAAAAATTAGAACGGCTGTAGTTTTCAGGTAAGTTTATTTTGCCGTCCGATATGCCCAATGTCTATGCCGCAACGCATTTGCATTATGGCTGTTCGCTACATATAATGCAGAGAAGGTAGCCAATGGGCTAAGAATGTCTTTGAGAAGTTAAGGGATAATCTCTTTTAGGGTTCCCTTTAACATACATGCATCGGAACATGATGGAAAGATTTTAAAATTCCTTTATCAAATTGAAAATTATAAGTATTCGGCAGAAAGATTTGATGAGAATTCTTTTTCTTGCCTCGCTGCAAAAATCACCAGTGGCGACTACCGTGGGGAGATGAATGGCCAATATTGTTCCTCCGGTGGCTGACATCGCTACTTTTACCATCTCTTCCTGAGCCATCGGTCCTCGTAATTGACAATGGGCTGTGCCATAGTCATTGCCCTACATCTGCAACATCTTATAATCAAAACTAGCCCAGTACCAACCACGTCGAGAGTGAACTTTTATCACCAGAAATATACATCTCTGGCCATTCCAGTGAGGGGTCAGAGATGTGTATTTCTGGTGATAGTCACGTAAAGCCGTTGGTCCCGTTACTGAATAACCACTGGTTCCATGCAACGTAAAAACACCTTACAAACCACCCCATTCTCATGGTAATAAATAAAAACATACATGATAAAAACATACAGATGCCAATATGAAAGACACCGCATAGGAAGTGGTTGCCGTCGGTGATTCACAACTTAAAGAGCCATATCGTAGTACACTCATTCAATCATAAGTTTGAGAGAGAGAGAGAGAGAGAGAGAGAGAGAGAGAAACGAGTGGACGGGGCTACTTTCCGAACTCTCTAGCTAGATCCAAGTGTAAATTGCCTTAATAAATTCTGGTACTTCATTATATTGTTCAAAATTTCAGGAGGATCTAAAACATGTTGTGTCAGGATATCGAGAAGATACAGCTGAGATACAAGTGTTCCTTATATTTGTCATCACATATATGCAGGAAGAACATGGGAATCTGACTGGAGAGAGAGAGATAGAGGGAGAGAGAGAGAGAGAGAACAACTAACTGAATTGCTACCTATCACAGCGCTTCGAAATTAACGTTAACATTTGTTAACTATAACCGCAAATAGATGACTCTCACAAAGACAATACAAAAAATCGATTACATTTGCGAAGAAATTAAACTCTTGTCCGAGAGAGAGACACACACACAGAGTGGTCTTTTTTTTTTGGGGGGGGGGGGGGGGGCGGCTTTAGCCCAGGAAAACTCATTAACAACATTACCACCCTCCTTTGCCGATTGAGGCTCAAAAGAGCGGATGGCATTTCTCCCTTCCCAAAAATCGCCTGAGAATGCTTTCATTAAGTTAAAGTCATTGAGGTCGTGGAGGCATTACTGAATGCAATCAGATTTGAATGAGAAAGCGCTCTAGTGCGTTGGAAATGGAGCATCTTCCGATGCAAAGTTTCTGTACCTATTACTTGTCATACTACTAAAAACAAAAGCTATGAACACTTTGTTGACTGGATTTTCCTTTATAAATGAATTACTCACTTTCTTAATATCGAGGCTGTTCCTTTCCCTTGTTAGACACAGATATAATCTGGTGTTGTGTTTTCTGTACTAAAGCAAATTCAGCAGGAAGTTCAACATACGTATTTGCCTTCTTACTTCAGTATACATTACCAAATTCCTAATCCTTCATTGAAATGTTGGAGAATGTTCATGTCCTTATGGACAGGACAAATAATCGTTGATGGTCATACTAAATAACATAGTGCCTCAGTGGCGTGATCGGTATGGTCCTGGCATGCCACCTAGGTGACTTCGAGTTCGATTCTCGGGCATTCCATTGAGATGTGAGAGGTGTGTATTTCTGGTGATAGAAGTTCACTCTTGACATGATTCGGAAGTCAGGTAAAGCCGTTGGTCCCGTTGCTGAATATTCACTGGTTCCATGCAGTGTAAAAACACCATGCAAACAAAAAAACGAAATAATATTGGTCATATGTACGTTCAGCAGCTAATTCTTTCCGTTTGCAATCCTCTTCCCGTTTTCGTTATTTCTGAGCCATCTCATCCTTTCTTTGGGTTCTGACGTGATTATACCCTCCGATCCTCTCCGTTACCCTAGGTCTGATTTATGTAAAGGCATTAACACATGCACTCTCTCTTTCTCTTTACATCATATGTATATATATTAATTATATATATAGATATATATATATATATGTATATAAATATATATATAAAATGAATATTTCCATCTGATCCTCTGTCTCTCTCTCGATCTTCTTCTTCTAACACAGTGGTTTCCCAAACTGGGGGAAATTTCCCCCTGGGGAGGAATTTGATGCTATCAGGGGGGAAATAATACACTACCTACTAACTGAGAAAATCTCAGATAGATTTTCTCATGTCCTTTTATTTGTTACTACCGCTCTCTATGACTATGCGGTTATTGTTACTAACCGCGCTCTATCCACTTTACTCTGTAACTATATGTTTATCAGTATATTTGTACAATTGAAAATAAATTAGTAAATAATTAGTAAATAATGCATACGAAAGTACTTACGAAAAAACTAATGAAAACTGTTGAAATTATCACGAAGCTTCCACAATGAAAACAAAGGATCGAAATGCAATTAAACTTAAGAACAAAACACATGCCAAAGAGAAATGAAACATCCAAAGAGTAATGCGGCTCAAACCATCGGAGTTAATCAGATTTTGACATTGTGTGGAAATTTATTTCCAGTATAATCTGACTTTTAAAATTACTATTAAAAGATAAATATTCGAATAATCATATAATGAGTTAGTTCACACAGAAACATTTGAATGATTGCAATTGTCTATTTTCCAAGAATAAACCAGTCATTCCTTTATATGATATAATAATATATAATATATATATATATATATATATATATATATATATATATATATAATAATAAAAGGAGCCCATAAAAATGCCAAAATATAGAGAGAAAATACTATATTTCAGAGACTGCTGTGTCCCTCTTCAGGTAGATGAATGAGAAAAGTTACAGAAAACGTGGTGTTTATACCAAGAGATGCATTCACAGGTAAGCCAGTTTAGGTCACTCACACTGATAATCTTCCTTTAATCCTCTTAAGCGTTGGTTGAATGAAAACTTTATCAATGACATCTGTGTCCCATGTGCCCTTTGAAATGTTCATTACCTGTCTCTGTTTCATCAAGGCCGATTCCAGCATTTGCTGCTATAAATTATATGTGATAAATTCCAGTTTATTCTATAGTTATGTTCATTTATATGGTTTAAAACAGCTGAATTCTGTTGTCCATACCTAACTGACCATTTATGCTGTATTAATCTCTGGGGAAGTGATTTTCCTTTATATCTGATGTAAGATTGGTCACAGTCCAGGCATGGGATTTCGTAAACGCCTGTGTCCTTGGGAGATGTCTTTTGTTGGACGTTAATTAGGGATTTGGCTAAGGTGTTTGGGTAAGTAAATGCAAAAGGGTTAGATTTTCTGAGAGTCTTAATCCTGTCCAGGTGTGGAATTTTTACTTTATTGTTGGGTGTCTCTCTGGTCTTGTCTTGAGGGGGTCGGTAGAAGATTACGTTTGCTTTGTGAATTGCTTTCTCAATTATATGGTCAGGATACCTTAAAGACGAAAGCTGCTTACGAATTAGTTCAAACTCTTTTTCCAGGAGATCTGGGGAACAAATTCGTAAGGCTCTTAAGAATAGGTTGCTGGCTATGCTTATCTTGCTAGGAATGTCATGGTAGCTAAAGTAGGGAATGTATGAAAATGAGAACGTAGGTTTTCTGTATATGGTAGATTTTTATTCTGTCATGTCTCTGATTATTAAAACATTAAGAAATGGAATTCTCTTGTCTGTTTCCCATTCAACTTTAAATTTGATGCTGGGCACTAATGCGTTTAATTTTGAAAGGAATTCATTAAATTGCCCCATCTATTATCCCAAAATGTTAGAATATCATCTACATATCTCATCCACAGCATGTTTTTGGGTTCTATTGCATTTATTACTGTAGTTTCAAAGTATTCAATGTACAGATTGGTAAAACAGGACTTTATGGACTACCCATACTACACCCGAATTTTTGCTCATAGAATGATTCTCCGAATGAAATTACGTTATTAGATACACAATTCAACTATTATTTGTCAAGCGCCAATGGGAAATGATCTGAATAGGGGGTTAATTTTTCCCTCAAAAACTGAAGAACGTCCTGTACTGGTACTTTTGTAAATAGGGAATCTACGTTTTATGTTGTGAAGTGGTATATCTGCTTCTCTGAATTTGTGACAAAAATCTTCCGAATGTTTAATGTGACTGGGAGAAAAAGTGCCCAAAAAGGGGAAAGGAGGCCAGCTAACCATTTAGAAATTTTGTAATTGAAAGTTCCGGCACATGAAACGATGGGTCTAAATGGAAGATTGCCTTTGTGAGTTTTGGGAAGGCAGTAAAAGTAGGGTAGTTTAGGATTAATTACTTTAAATTTCTCTAATAGTCCAATGCTCTTTTTTCTTGGCCAATCAAATTCTGTAGGGACGTTTTGGAGGGGATTTTTCGTCAATTTGTCGTAAGTGTTTGTGTTGCAAAGGAGTTGGTTGATTTTGTCGAGGTAGAAGTCTTTGTCCATGATTACGATTTTGCCGTCTTTGTCGGAACTACTTATTACATCTAACTTTTTTAGCGAGCGGATCGCTATCGTAAATCATCGGGAAACGGGATATTTCTTATTAAGGTCAGTTAAAGCACTTAGAAATTCCTAGAATTTTGAAGCTTTTCAACATAAATATTGTTTTCAGTAATATTAATGTGAAAAGTTTAGTAATAAAAAATTCTTATAAAGATATGTCTGGCTACATATACGAAATTCCGTGTAAAAAGTGCAATGAAATATATTACCGACAAACTGGAAAATCACTTTCACAACGAATCAAACAACACCAATATTCTGTGAGCAGTGGCCAAATATCGAAGGCATTATTCGTACATATGAGAGATTTAGATAATCCTATTAACTGGAGTCAAGCAAGAGCTTTAATCCCATATAATTATACAGTTAAAAGGAATATCATTGAATCTTCTTTCATCAAGTCAAATAATGGAACTATTCTAAATTCAAGTCTTAGTTTGTTTGAACTCGATGCCTTCATAATTAGATAAGTTGTAGATAAATATAAGCAACAAATTTAATATATTCAGTTTTATACGTGTTTTTGGAATTTATATGGTTAAGCTTCTGTTTCTCTTATAGTTTAATCTACGGTTTTAGTTTGTGACCTTGTGTTCTCGGATCATCCTGGATCATTGTTTTGACTCTTACCCCAACTAACCATCTGGTATTCTTGATATTTGTGTTTACCTTGTAATCTTCTTTTCAGCTGTTTTCATTTGTGCCTCGCCAGTACTTCAATAAAAGGCGAAAGTGCTTTGGTACGGATTTCTGCCTATCATTTTCCTGAGATACTGGCTTATTAATAGGTGACGGGTCACTCCGTGTCTATATATATATATATTATATAATAATATATCCTATAGTATATAGATATATATATTATTAATATATATATATCATAATATATATATATATATATATATATATATCTATATATATAATATATATATATATATATATATATATATATATATATATATAATATATATATAATTATATATATTATATATATATATATACTTACATAAATATGTATGTATGTAAGCATGTACAGAGAGAGAGAGAGAGAGAGCGAGAGTGCATGGGACAATGCCTTCATATAAAGCAGACCCAGGTAACTAAGAGTATCAGAGAGCATATTCAGATAATTCAGAACCCAAAGAAAGGAAGAGATAGCCCAGTCTTTGTTAAGGATAGAATCATATGAGTCGAGTCGGAAATAACGAAACGGGAAGAGAATTCCAAACGGAAAGAAACCACTGCTGAACATGTAGCTCCCATGTTCCAGCTTCATCTCAACGTTAGGCCAATTCTCTCAATGTTATTAAAGCTTGAAATATTAGCTGACAAGCGATAGAGCAAGTTCACCATTCAACACCCAAATACCGATAGGATTCTAACAAAATCACTAAATTGTCGAATATTGGCTACCTCAGGAACATAATTTATGAAAGAAATACCCACTAGTCTGATGTTATAAAAAAAAAAGTATTTGTCGTCTTTCAAGTCGTAGCAATATTATTGATTTATAATATACTGTAAATAACCAGTATTATTTCGTATGACTGACTATTTATCCTGCCCATAAGGACGTAGACATTCTCCAACAGGATTAGGAATTAGGTAAAGTATACTGAATGAAGTAAGAAGGCGAATAGCTGTAGTATAGAAAACTCAACACCAGATTATATCTGTGTCTAACAAGGAAAAAGAACAGCCTTGATATTAAGAAAGTGAGCTATTCATTTTTAAAGGAAAATCCAGTCAATAAAGTATTCATAGCTTTTGTTTCTATTATGATAAGTAAATAGGTACAGAAACATTGCATCGACTGAAGCTACATTTCCAGCGCACTAGAGAGCCTTCTCATTCAGATCTGATTGCATTCAATAATACCTCCACGACCTCAATGACTTCATCTTAATGAAAGCATTCCCAGGCGATTTTTGGGATGTGAGCAATGCCATCATCTCTTTTGAGTTTCAGCTCTGATGCGTACGTAGACACTAATAAGTGAGAGGTCACTTTGCACTCGGGGGAAATATGTTTAAGTAGATATGAGATATTTTGTTTATTTTGTGAAAATGGTGATTAAAAATATTTAAAGCAAAATTTTTTGGCTACTTTTTCGTAAATTGGCTGATAAGGAAAAAATTGTAAAAACCTGTATTTTTTTTTTTGTATCAAAATAAATGAATGTTGTTATAAACATAACAAGAAATATTAAGCTAATATGTACTGTAACAGTTTGGAAAATATCTTGCATTCTTGTAAACCTAATGTTAGTAAAGAATCTTATTTCTCTTTTCATTAAGGAAGAGACGGTAGTCGGCGCTGGCAGAAACAGCCACAGCATAGGCTGTTGGGACTCATGCTTATTTTAAATCAGCCTTTCCATCAAGGTTTAATGAAACCTCCATGCGGCCCTCTGCATAATAAAGGATTATTTTTACTCTCAGGAAATAGATACTTGGATATGAAATTTTCCATTTTTGGTCTTAATAAGTTTTGGTCATCATGCTAGTAGAGATTACAAAGTCAAATTTAGGCTGACGATATACGACTTTTGCTTTTATAGAATTTTTTTAAAAGGTAATAAAAGTTAAACATTTATATGATATAAAACTAAGTGAATAAATTAGCACTGACAAATAAAAATATTCCGGATATCATTAAACATCGAGAAAAATTAATATGAACTTTGAACATGAAGCCCTCTACAGTTATAAAACCAATAATACATATACACACACACGCACACACACACACACACACACACACACACACACACACACATACATATATATATATATATATATATATATATATATATATATATATATATATATATATATATATACACCACACACACACATATATATATATATATATATATATATATATATATATATATATATATATATATATATATATATATATATATACATATACATCTTAAAAGAAAAAGCAAATATGTCAGTGAATTGTTAGATCTCAGCTTTCTTCGCTTAGAGACAAGAGAGGGCCTAGCAACAAACACTGGATTCCTCGAAGGGTGCTGAAATGAAAGAACTGTCCGAATTGATAATCATGCAATATAAGGCTGGTGACCCTCACAGCCTGGGTGAGATTCTCGGTTGCTATGCCATTTTTAAGGCGTGACCAGATATGTGTGTGGGTTTGTGCGTGTAATGGATGGACCCAACCGCCCGAGATCTTAGAGAAAAGGTGACACTCTCCTTTTGTCAGAGATAAGACACAGGACGGCTTTGGAGGTCTCAAGGTCAGACAAGCCCATCGTAAAAGGTACGGTACCTTTAAAAAGACCTAGGAAAAGTTGTCTTTGAAAAAGAGAAGAGTAGTGGGAATATAACAGATATGTCTCTTTATTTCAGATGGGTTCATGGCATTGTACAAGAGAATGGGATTCTCTAAAAGACTTTAATATTCAAATGTAATAAACAAATAGATTGTGAGTTTTAGGGTTGATTACCTAACCTAATTCAGGAGAGTAGAATGACAGTTTACAGTTTTTTATGGGTCAGACTTAGTTCTTTATATTACGTCATTTAATCACTTTGTTCCATATCATGTTCAGCTAGTTTGGGAAATAAAAAGTATATTTTTGTATCTATGAGGATTCATTAGCCCAGCTTATATAGTTTGATTCCATTGCAGAGAGATAACCAGCAACTAAAGGTAAGAGGGTGCTGCTTGTTTTAATTTTAATTTAAACCAGTGCTGAATGGTCGAATATGCTCGGTAATAGGTGGTGGCAGTGGGTAACTGCTTTTTAAATGCTGTAGATACGCTTCCGAAGAGACTATAGCTAGTTAGGCATATATATTTTTTGGGGAAAAGGTTGTAAATATGTCAAAGGCAACTCGGGGTTTTTTGCTGAGCTAGAGGTCTGAGCATTCTCAGTGTTCGGGGCTGTATGTGTCTCTCTGCGTAAGAGCCAGAGTCTTTAGCTAGCACTTTGTGAAAACTTGTGTTTCGATGTTTCGGGAGTTAAAGTTTAATTTTTGGCATATTAAAGTGCTTATTGGGTGTGGTAAATAAGTTACGCACATTTCCAATGGGTATACAAGTTTGGGTTCTGGTCCTATGAAGATGTGAGTGTAATTTCATGGTTTCCTTTCTTTCTTTTTTTTCTCTTTTTATTGGTGATTAATTTTCTCAAACGTGTATTTTTGTTTTGATGTCCCTCGAGATCTGGCGGACATTGAGGGGGTTTTATGACAACATAGGCGAGGATTTTTGGTTATTGTGAGTTACGCCCTAGAGAGAGAGGCGAGTGTCTGAGAGAGAGAGAGAGAGAGAGAGAGAGTCGGTTGTTGAGTGTCTGAGAGTGGCAGGGTGGATGATTTGCTGAATGAAGCAGTTTCTCTCTTGAACACTTTTTTTTTGTTTTTGGTATCTTCTCCCTGTCTTTTTTTGTTGTTGTTCCCAGCGCAAACTTGTATTGAATATTAACAGCTGTTCATATGGTGATTTACTGGGCGCAGTGCATGTTCTTTTTTTTAATCTTTTATTGGGGGATATTTGTATTAATTTTTCCGGATTGGGATTTGTGTGTATATAAATACTATTAATGTTATTGAGGCCGGGAAATATCATAAAGCATAAGAGCTTCTGTAAAGAGCGCAAAATGGCTGATGCAGGTAGTACGACGACTCTGCTTCATCGCGTTACGAATGTTAGTGCATGCGTGAGTTCATTTCGTGGAGTCGTGGATGGTGTTCTTTCGCAGCCAGTACAAATCTTTATTGAGGGTGTAAATAATCATTTAAGCACAAAAGGGATAACAGATGATGTAGAGGCATTCAGAGAGGCAAAAGCTTTGTTAGATTACAATAAGGGTGATCGTTCCCATTGTTGCAGGACTTTTCAATATGCAAAATGTCGAACTTGGGCTGATTTGCAATCATTTTTAAAAGCAGCTTATGGCTCAAAGGAACACAGGGATATGGTGAGAGATCTTACAGGACTATTTAAAATATGGAAATGCACAACTAGCCTCATAGAACCTTGTTCAAAACTTTTGATGCAGCAGGAGAATGGATAGAAAAATTGAAAACATGTAAATGGGTTACAGGAGGTAGTGTCTCACTTGACAATTTACATAAACTGATCCATATTGTGATGCTCTTGCACGACGTACCTGATGCAATAGTGCGTAGTTTTGATAAAAAGATTGAACCTACATCAGACGAAGAATTAATTTATGCCCAAATTCAGAAACATATGTCTAAATGTCCCACTGTAGATAGTAAATTTTTTAATGGGACCGGCCCAAGAAATACGGTGCAAAGAGACACAGAATTTTCTTCTCCCCGTTTGTGTGCAAAAATTGAATATAACAGAAGATTGATTGATCAAAGGCAACAGCAATTGTGTGCTTCAATTGTAATAAACCAGGGCACTCAAAGAAAATATTGAGCTCCAAATTTCTTTTTAGTTGAATTCTCTCTATCTCGGAATTAATATATTTTCATATGTTAAACGGAGGGGAATTTTCTAGTTGATAATTATTCTGTCCTCTCGTGGATTCGAACCAGCAGACGGAGAAGAGATCAGGACTTCAGTGATATTATCGATTCAGTTGAGCGAATTGGATATTAAAGGACATTTTTAGCTTAATGCATGTGTATGAATTACGGTGGTGTGATAAAAATTCATATATATATATATAATATATATATATATATATATATATATATATATATATATAGTATATATATATATATACACACACACACACACACACACACACATATATATATATATATATATATATATATATATATATATATATATATATACATATAAATATATATATAGTAGACCCTCGTTAACTCGGACTACTTGGGGGGGAAGGGTGTCCGAGTATGCCAATTGTCCGATTTAGCCGACTGTTTTATTTATCTTACCTTCATAGCATGTAAACAAGTAAGATATTTACTGTATTTATTTATATTTTGTGTTTATGTAACTAATTACCCTGACGAATGTTAGGCTGGCCTAGCCTACCATAGTAACCAATTGTAAGACCCAAATAGAAATATGATACCCTGTACCGTACTCACCTGTAAAGATATCGGCTGTTATAAACCTACCCACAAACCATAAAAACACTGTACACTCTAAATTAGATTTAATCGCTTAGTTTTGTTTTTGTTTATATGAAAACCTGAACATGACGAAGGCTATCGTCAATTTGTAAGTTACAGCGACCGAACAGCTGATCGCATAGCATAAACCAATAAACAGAAGACGTATGAAAATGAAACAATCGTTAACACTAAATTGAGAATTTATTCATAACATAAAGCTATCGGCTGTTATAAACCTACCCACAAACCATGAAAATGCTGTTATACACTGTAAATTAGATTTAATCGATCAGATTTATTTTTGTTCTTAGGGAAACCAAAACATGACGAAGGCTATCGTCAATTTGTAAGTTACAGCGACAGAACAGCTGATCGCATAGCATAAACTAATAAAACAAAAAACGTATGAAAATGAAGCAATCGTTAACACTAAATTATGAATTTATTTATAACATAAAGAAAAGTTTTTATATAAAAACAAAGAAAGATACTCAATCGAAGTTATTATAAAACAAAAACCAAATATTTTCATCAGAACTTTTTATTACAAAAATAACCTTCAAGAGTTTTTATGTCAACTTCACATCACTCGTCATCAAAACTTCACATCACTCGTCATCACTGGTTGATGGTTGAGGAGAGTTAGGAGACTGAAAGCTTGTTGATGGTTGACGAGAATCAGGAGATTGAATAGTTGATGGTTGAGAAGAGACAACTGGCTTGAATAAAGAATCAAATTTTAACTGCGTTCCTTGTTCGTGTTGCTTTCGAATGATAATATCCCTCATACTTCTAAAATGTGGGTAAAACAGTTTGCTCTCCTCATCTGCTGTTAAGTCTATGCATGTAATAATTGTGTCAAGGGCATCTCTAACCACTGAAAGTTTGGGAATTCGAACATCAGAATCCTTTTCCTCATCATCTTCCACTTGTTCTGCGCCACCTTTAAGAACTTCATCAGCTATTTCTTCTTCGTTCATAATGTGATGGCCTTGTGTATCTCGGAGATATATGAAACTGGTGAATTGTGACAGTGATATGGTGCATTGCGGCTTTGTAATTTACACTTTTGAATTCAAATCCATTCTGGGTAAAGGAGCCACTGTCACCGGGTTCACGGTTGCCATGGTGACATCTCATGTTACCATGGCAACACAGTAGTATCACTACTGTGAGTTATTCCAACGCACTAATACCTTTGGTATTCTTTACCCTGGGCAAGAGAAAACCAGTGTAGATGACACACTTGAAATAATAAGTAACCTCCAAGTACGTTTAGAAGTTTATGGTGTGCAGCAAATTAGTCATAGTAAAATAGTTATCAAACTAGAAGATACTGCAAATAAAACATTCGAAAAAGTTGTGAAGGACTATAGTGACCGTATAATTTCTGTGAATGGAAGGAAAGTAAATGTTCAAATCATTAATCTGAGTAGTACTAAAACTGTTGTAACAGTAAAGAATGTCCCATTTGAAATGCAAAATACAACACTTTCAAATATTCTTGAAGAATATGGTCAGGTGTATAATGTACGATTTCAGAAATATACGTATGGAGATCTTGTAGAAAAAATGACGGGAAACAAGACTGCACTGATGAAGCTGGAGAAACCAATTCCCTCCTCAATTATCCACAGAGGGATCTCAATGCTGTTTCAATACAAGAGGCAAATACGTACATGCATTAGATGCGGTATTGCAGGGCACATTGCTGCATTAATTGGAAAGATAAAGTAAACATAGTAAATACTGACAACTTTCCTCCCTTAAACTCGAAACATTCAAAGGAAAATCATGATGGTACTGAAAAAACTGTAGAAGAAGGAAACAAGGGAATGGTTGATGACAGAAGTGAATTTCGGTCAAGTAATGGGTTTAAAAATTGTGAAAAATACAGAAAAAGGTAATGGAAGTGATAATACATCCAACGAAGAAAACAGTATTAATAATTGTGTATTACTACTAGAAAATAATGAAAAGGGAATTACGAAATAGCTTATGATAAGATGATAAGGTTACAACCTAGTATAAGTGGAATGGAAGAATATACCGAATATATAACACTGATAATGTAGTATTAAAAGGAAGCTATATGAAGAGGGAATAGGGAAAAGTATAATACTGTTGATGTGGATATGTATGGGGACGCGGAAAAAGAGATGGCATCTGGAATGAATATGGAAGAAGAGGACTGCGAGAAGGACACGGTCCATGAGGAGGGTTTGGATCCAATTCAGATGTCGATTGCCGAAAATACTACCGCTACCAAGGAGAGATTACATTTAGAAGAGGGAATTCCTTCCGATTCTGAATGCATGGATGATAGTGATGGTACAGAATCAGACGATTCTCAGTTGCCCTGTAACCAGGAAGAATGGAAAATGGTACAAACGCAGAAAAAAAAACTCAGTTCTAAGTCGTAATGCTAAAGCAGTAACAATAACGAAAAAAGTGATTACATAAAAGAGAAAAATAAAATGAAAATACCAGTGCCTGAAACATAAGGTACGAACCCCAAAATAGCTAGTTAATAGACACCTGTATTGCCCTTAAACAATAATTTTCATTCGTATTGGAACTCCTTAACATTAATGGTCTTTCAAATGTAAACAAACAGATGAATTTGAATACTTTTGTTATCTATCATGATATTGATATAATTTTGTTACAAGAGCATGATATAAACACTTTGAGCAATATTACTTATTTGTTAAATTATTATGACGCTGTTCTGAATCCGACCATAAATATTAAGGGTGGAACTGCAATAATGATAAATAAGAAACTAAATGCTAAAATAATAAGCATTTATAAACATGCTAGCTCTAGACTAAGTATGATTAGAGTAATCATTCAAGGAGAAGAGATTAATATTATGTGTATTTATGCACCCTCTGGGGCGAATTGTCAGGGTAAAAGAGAAGAATTTTTTGAGGAAGTTATGCTCCCTCTTTTGCAAAACAATGTAAGTAGATGTATTGTTGGAGCTGATTGGAATTGTATTATAAGTAATAAGAATTCTTCTGAACCAAAAACTTCAAATTTTTCAAATACGTTAAAACAAATTGTCAGTGTTTTGAAATTGAAAGATGTACATAGTATTATCCCGAAAATTCCTGAATATACATTTATGAGGAGAAATTATGCTGCAAGATTAGACAGAATATATATGGCTGACTTAATCGCTAATGTGAAATATTAAAAAACAGTAGCAGTATCATTTTCTGATCACTCCTGTTTTTATGTGATGTTGAATTAGATAATGTGTTACAATTTGGGAAATCATATTGGAAACTTAATGTTTCTCTCCTTGAGGTTTCAGAGAATTTTAAAGACCATTGGATAAAATGGAAAAGAGAGAGATGTAATTATGATTCCATGCTTGAATGGTGGGAGAAACTAGTAAAGGTTAAAGTTAAGGAATTTTATAGTAAAGTGGGTTGTATGAAAAAGAAAATGAGATATAATATGTTGAATATTCTTGAAAATACACTAAGGTATTTACATGAAACTGCTTACCAGACCGGGAACCCTGATATGGAAGAAATAAAGAGAATTAAAAATAGAATCCAGACAATTAGGGATGAACTGAACGAAGGTATTAAGATAAGAATAAGATCAAAAGACATACAGTGTGGCGGGAAAAATTGGTAAACAATGAGAAAGGCCAGTTAAGAAAATTATAACTTGTGTGAGGGATAAGTGGGGAACAGAATTACGGTCCTTTCCAGCCATTCAAACGTCTTGTATGCAGTTTTACTCAGATTTGTACTCTTCTGATATAGGAGATCAAGATCTGCTAAAAAAACTTTTAAAATATATAGAAAGTAAACTTGATGATGGTGATAGAGAATTAATGGAAGGAGTTTGATAAGAAAGAAATATTTCGTACAATGGAAAAATTTGCAAACAATCGAACCTCATGTATTGATGGGCTCCCAGTTGAATTTATATGGCGAACTGGGACATCATAGGCGATGATTTTACTGCATCAGTTAATTTTATATTAAGAATTATGAAATTAGAGGGTTCGCAATATAAGGGTATAATTACACTTATAAAGAAGGATGGTGATGAGAAGGACTTGAAAAATTAGAGGCCAATTTCCTTACTTTGTGTAGACTATAAGATCATTGCGAAATTACTAGCTGAAAGAATGAAATTAGTAATGGGGAAAATCGTTAATTAAGGTCAATACTGCTCAGTTCCCGCGAGAAACATTGTACAATGCAACATGCTTATAAGGGATATTGTGTATTTTGTTAATGAGAATGATAAGCAGGCAGCATTTCTAAAGCTTGATTTGATATGGTAAATACAAAGTTTCTGCTACAAAATAATGAGTAAAATCGGATTTGGGGAAAAATACGTTGGTTGGATAAAAATGTTGTACAAAAATGCAGAGAGCGCATTATTTATAAATAACTTCATTGGTGAATTTTTTGCAGTATCCAGATCGGTAAGACAAGGGTGCCCTTTGAGCATAATATTGTATGCCTTATACCAGGAACCTTTTTATGTAGCCTTAAACGCAAACAACTCTGTTACACCACTATTCCTGCCTGGGGACTTTACTATCAAAGCCATTAGTTATGCAAACGACACGAATATCATCATTTGCTCTGATAATAGTTTATTAGAAGTCGATAGAGTAGTTGGAGAATTTGAAAAGGCAACTGAGGCAAAATTAATAGAAATGGAAAATCTAGAATTTATGGCATGGAGAGATGGAAATTAAAGAATACATGGCCTATTGATTGGATAAAAAAGGAAACCGTGTATTTATATACCTTGGGGATTTTTCATTGCAACAATTATCAGCTTACGCTACAACAAAACTGGAATAAGGTGATAAATGCATTAGAATGTCAAAGTAAATTTGCTCTTTGGCAGAAAATTAACAATCTTTCAAAGGTCTGCTTATATCAATACCTGTTTACTGGCAAAACTTTGTATGTTGGTACATATATCCTTTAATTTTTAGTTACGGGAACTTGATTGAGAAGATATGTTTCAAGTATTTATGGAATGGTAGATATGAACCAGTGAAAAGAACTACTGTGTATAGAAAAAAGAGGGAAGGAGGTTTGAATATGTTTCACTGTGTAACCAAAGCCTTTGCATTATTAATCAACTCTTTTCTGAAAACTTATATAGGTAGTAAGGGTGTGCAATATTTGTTATTACATTATACTGCCTTAAGATTGGTGAATTTGATGCCCAGCAAAGTAAGTGAAGGTTTAGTGGGTAACCATCCAAGTCCTTATTATAGAATTATTTTGGATGGAGTAGATACATGTATCGATTGTCCTGTTTCCAATAATTCCAAATAAGATTTTGTACCATTTTCTACTGAAAAAAAGTACCTATTACTGTTGAATGAAGCTATCCCCTTTTTACCTGGAAATTAATGTGGGTAAATTTTCATGAGAGTAAATTTGTAAGTGTTTTTGATAAAGATCTAATATATAAGTATCTACATGATGTATTAATGACAAAACAAAGATTGTACACGTTTAACCTGTCTGGAAATAATTTATGAGGTCATTGTAATAAGATAGAAAGTGCAATTCATTTGTTTCATTTTTGTAAGAGAAGAAGACCTGTATTTGATTGGTTCTTAAGTAGAATTGAGGCTATTTGTGGTTTTAAGTCTAAAAATAACATCAGGTTTTTATATTTTGATATAAGTAAAGATCTTCGAGTCAAGAATACAACTATGTGGTCATGCAGAAACACAGATTTACTGCCTGAAAATATAAAGGACTGTGTAAGAATGAAGTGCATGCAATACAAAGACGATATAAGATTAATTTTTGATAATGCTCATAAGATTACGAAAACCTTTGGGAAGGGCTTGGAAGAATTTAATTCATTATAGTACGGTCATTTATATTTAGTAGAACCAAATCATGCTAATTTCACCGTAAAAAACTATTGTAAATATTGTATGTAGATTAAAAAAAAAAAAAAAATTATTCTTTTGGGAACATCAATTATCCTGCTCTTTATGAATAAATCCACGCACTACCAGTGCCTCTAACTGTTCAGTGAACATCCATCCATACTCGACGACGACCAATTGTCGTGTGTAACTACTTTACCATTCATCCTGTAAGTGCCACCTTCATTGGCCTTTCCGTCCATGTCTTTTCCAAGCCATTTGCAGGTATCCACCCCCGTACCACAAGCCTTATTTTGAATAAACCTTCGTCCCCTGGGACCAGCAAGCCACTTTTATCCTCTTTCCTATCCCAAGCCTTGGCGATTGCCCCAGTCTTGCAAACTGAGGACCTGTCTTGGGCCTTACTTCCTATTTTCCTGACTTGGTGGTTCAACAGACTCGCACCCTGCTGTTCCATCTTGGTTTCCATTCCATTTCACAGTACCACACTTATTATATGGAACAACCATCTCGTGTAGAGGATTAGTAGTCAACACTACAACTCTCCCGCACAACCATAGCTTCTTATATTGAATTATACCAGACCTTTCTGGTATAATTGGATCGACACCTAGGTGATTAAAGCTCAATAGGCTCAAGAAGCAGAGAGAGAAGCCAAGGAGGAGAATGAAAGACTAGCACTAAAAGCACAGCATACCCATGAGTTGGCTCTTGAGCAATCTCTCCAATATAATGCCGATCATCCCTTTCCAGCCACACCCCATTCTGCTCTAAGCACCATGAGTACGTTCATCCAGACGTGGTCAGAAACTGAACCCAAAGCATAACTAGATCATATAGAGAAGGTGTTTGCCAACTACACCCCCACTGCAATCGAAATATCACTAAAACTTAACAAGCACATGAAGGGCAAGGGTTTAATCACTCTGCAGACTCTGACAACTGCTGAACAAGGGGATCTTGAAGCAGTAAGAAGAGCTGTTAACAAAGGCTATAAGATTATACCTGAATACTGAAGACAATGCTGGTGTAGCCTACCTAAGGAAGCCGGACAGTCTTGGATGGACTGGACATATTACAAAGGGAAAAATGACAACTGCTGACTGGATTCCCTTAACATCAAAACGCTTGCAGACCTTTCTGAGCGTGTGCAATTGGAGGATTTTTCTATTATGCTTCGAGCGCACTCACCACTTATGTAAATGAGAAGCACCCCACTACCATTGCTGAATGCTGCCGTTTGGCAGATGATTGGGAAATTCATCACCCCCATGTCAGCTCTCTCGGCAAGAAGATCACACCTTTAAGTTATACATCCTTAATGGCCCAGGCTAAGAATGGGCCCACCTCTAAGCCATTTACTTGCAACTTTTGCAAACAAACTGGACACTGCATTGAGCAGCGTTGCAACAGACCATGCAACTGCCAAAATACGGTGATGACCGCTACCCCTATAAACTCAGATGATGCAATGCCTCCCCGAGCCAGCAGCAGGTCTGCTCCCTCTGACAGAACAGTGCCACCCAGAGACTACAGCCAGAACTATTGCACTGCATGCAAAGTTCATGAATATTTTGCCTTATAGGTGAAGTGCCCAAGCAGGACTGCTACACCTGCCATTGCCCTGGTGGTAGTCATGCCTTCAGCCTTAGGCCCTCCTGCCAAAGGTCCTATCACTGTGGCATCTCCCACAGGTAACTACCAAGCGTGCTATGTCAGAGCTTTTGACGACTCCGACACGCAGATCTCTTTTATAAGAGAAGATCGAGTCCCTTTTGGAGCCACCATTGACAGACACAACCTCATTACCGTAGAGGCAATAAATAGAAAAATGATGATACTACCTACAGTTGAACTGAGGGTCACCAGACCTTACCAATCAAATTTCTGCAGACTTGCAGTAGTTAAATATCTTCCTGGAGGTTATGACATCCTCCTAGGACAGGATTTGAAGGCCTCCAGAGAGAGTCCTCCGCAAACTATTCTCAACATACTGCCAGTGCCACTTGAGTACCCTGAGCAGTGTCACGCTCCATCCACCATGGTTGTTGAGCCACTCCACAATACGAATTCTATGCCTGGCCCGGACTCCAACCCAGTGCCAGGGCCCTCACTACATTTCTCCCCAGGAGATCCTCAACAGGGTACACTCTTACCTCCTGGCTTTGCCTCGCCATCAATGTCAGACCAAGAGTTAACCCCAAGTGCACTTGAGTCCTATTTGGACTCCCACAACCAAGTTGGAAATTCACAGAAAGGTGTGGCCTCAAGACCCATGCCTGAATTGGTCATTGCCACCTGCGAGGCTCCAACAACTGACAAACCTTCTAATCTTAATTAAGAAAATATTTTCTTAATTAAGATGTTAATGGGCGTGAGTCTGACAAGCTGATTTGCTCATCCATCTCAGGTTGGTGAAGAGAAGGTAAAAAAGACCGCTACAAAACTAAGGAATCGAGAACTGTGGGAAGAAATGGTAGGCGCTCATCGAGTCATATGACGAAATACATGATTGGCGGATAAGATCGTTTGAGGTTAGTCTAATTATCAATGTACTATATGTTTATCCTTCTGGCTTTATAAACGGGTCTTGTGAACAACAAATTAAAGCATCACAAAGCCTTATGGGTGGTATCCCTAAACTTGTTCATTTAACTTTTGATTTCCATGGAAAATTAACTTAAATATGCTGTGAAGTTTGAAGAATTCCCAGCCCTTCCCTTGGCAATACACTTTCTTCAGGACGTACAGAGTTGTTTAAAGCATAAAGAAATTTCCATCCTTATGTAAAAGAACACAAGTAACAGAAACTGACAAGGGGGTGGCTTCGCCCCTATTATTGAGTGTGAGTTTGTGCGTGGCTCCGTGTGTGTGTTTGGGAGGGAGAAACAGAAAGAGAGAACTTCATTTTATTCCGCTTTTCTGTAAAATTCACTTACAATTAATCGGAATCTACAAACCAGTGTTCCAAACAACTGAAATAAATAAATCATTCGCGTATACTTACCTTCCATTCAACATATAAAATTCTTAACTATTTTATTACTATTATCATTTCGGCCATGATTGATTCCGTGATGTTATATATAGATAACATTAACGGGTTGCTTAAATAAATATTATAGAGATCATGTAAAGGCGTTAGAGTGACAGAGAAGACGCTTCGGAACTTAAGCCCCACCAGTAATGGGAGTAATGTGAGATAAAGTCCGAAGTTCGGACCAAGGGAAGAGGGACTGATATTCTCATAACAAAATCAAATCGAAACAGAGGTCATTACCACGAGGCTAATATGGTTGCGTACAGGAAAAACTAATAAGAAATGGGCCGAAGTTTCTGTATACCGTACAGTGCTGCATGAAACTTTCAGCCACGGCCCGGTGGTGGCCTGTGTTGTTGGCACCATAGCGGTGCTAGACGCCCGATCATGGCTAACTTTAACCTTACATAAAAAAAAAGCTACTGAGGCTAAAGGGTATGTTTGATGATTGGAGGGTGGATGGTCAACTTACCAATTTGTAGCCCTCTAGTTTCAGAAGTTTTGGTTTACTCAGTTAGTATACCTACGGACTACTTTGTCATTGTTGTTGTTGTTCTTATTGGGGGGTAGGAAAGGTCTATGGAAAAGCCTAAAAAAATCTGAAAAGGGTGTTTCACGTTGAGTGAGGTGCAGGAATATTAGGGTATAATATTAATGATTTATTGATTAGAATGGAAGTGTACATAAATAAATGATGTGCATGTTAAATAATACAGAAAAATTATTTCTAATAAAATAAAACATATTTTTTATAATTTTCGCTGGTGAAACAAGGCTCTATTTGACCGTAGATTTCAGCATGTTTTAAATTATTTGGTATACTGAATTTAGGCAATGTTTCTGTTCGATTATTCGTGTTCCCGCTTACAAGTGAGAATATATGAACTTGTTTAATTTGTGTCCTTTTTATTTGATCCTTATTGCTATTATAAGTAGTACAAAGTATGAGTAATAATTACGAAGACCACTTCAAGTCAAGTTAGTTATATAATGTTTACAACGTGCATGAGGGCAAAATCTTGCATGCGTTCCGAGTAAGCTGTAGGTTGCATCACGCCTTGTTTAAGACCTAAGGACGAACAGACAAATAGCCATCTCAATAGTTTTCTTTTACTGAAAACTAAAATAAATGAACATACATTGCACTTTATCATGCTGTATATAGTAGTACTAATATGTGCAATAAGAGCGCAGCTTTTACACAGTTTTGAGTTATAATTACGATTCTTTTTAGATAAACCCATAACATTGTTGTATATTTATTACCGAATAAAATAAGATAGATTGCACGTAGTACATATTCACTTCTAGTTACAGACACTTTCCAACGTTTTAAACAGTGTTTTGCCTTGATTGGGCATATTACACAACATTTGGAATTGGCAAAAAAAAAAAAGAAAAAAAAAAACTAGCAACTACATATGGTCATATTCCAACATAATGTTGCGTCTCGTGTTTTTCAAAGTATTTTGTAGGTTTCATGAAGCACATACAAAGAAGGGCCCAGCGCGGCATTTTGGATAAACACATTAGACTTGAATCTCTTACCCTTTAGCTAAACGTTATAATAATTAGTTAATGATATTGTTTCGTCTGCATTGATGCTGCCGCGTCTGTAGCTATTGTTAATGTGCACTTTAACAATATCATGTTATACAATACAGCTTCTGTGACAGAAAAAACTTGGGGTTTTATTTAAGAGGAGCACAAATGTCGATCAAGAGTAAATTTCTTGTTGAATGCAGATCCGAAAGGGTAGGTTAACTTTTAC